>NW_013669664.1:78386-78935 GCF_000517525.1 Limulus polyphemus
GTATAGATAATTACTATAAATATGATCATTAGCATAAAAGTTTCATAAGTTCTTGCTATTCATAGTTCAAGGAGTATTAACCTTGCACACTTTAAATTAGCACCAACTCTTGAATGGCTCAAACGTAGTAGAGGCGGGCGTGGTCTGTTCAGCCCTAGTGACTCGTGTTCGAATTGCGATTTCCATGGTTCAGAGTTCGCGTCCCGTTGCCGTATAAAACTAGCAATAATGGGTATAGATTTTTAGTGTTGGTTTTAATGAAATAAAAAAAATTAATTTTTCGGTTGTGGGTTAACAAGACTTTAAAAAAAGTAATTTATAATGACTTAACATTCTGTTATACCCTTGAATAGCCGAGACTATCAAACATGGAATGACAGAAAGGAATAATTTCAAACATAAAACCAGCCAAGCTAAAATTTCCTTCTTCAGCTGGTGGTGGTTATCGTAACTTGATAATTTTTTTTGGAAAACAGCTATGATTAACCTTCACGAATATATGGATTACCTTTATTATAATGTTTTTTAAATTAACCTGTTACGATAGTT
>NW_013669664.1:79187-87031 GCF_000517525.1 Limulus polyphemus
GTATGTATGTATGTATGTATGTATGTATGTATGTGTGTGTGTGTGTGTGTGTGTGTGTGTGTGTGTGTGTGTGTGTGTGTGTATATATAGTTTCAAGTTGTATGCATATGATTTATCATAACCACGTCAAAGCAATACCTCCCACAAACACACCACCGTTATAGGTTGCATATGTTAAATGGTGTGAGAAAAATCTTTAATGTCCGGGACCTTCTCAGTTGTTTGCACATATGTCAAAACAAAGTTCTCACGAGCGAATAAAAAAGACCGGCACGCTCGACAGTTATGACATACTGTCTCATTACACATTTCTAAGTTATGATTACATGTGCATACTAGCCAAACATCCGCATGGTCGCCATTGTGTGATTTTTTAGTCTGTTGAAACGAACCGAATTCCTTTACCGGAAGTTCAAAGCAAGCCACTGTCTTCCTGTGATCGTCTCGGCGGAAGATGAGTCTCCATAAGCAACTGAAAGCACGCTAAGTGACGCCCAAGTACAAATACTCATTTCCAAATATGGTATAAATTAGTTTACGTTATAACACACTGAACAGTCGCTTGATCTCAAAAGGACATTTCATTTTATATAGTTAGGCTCTGGAAACGTCACAGCGAAAACTAACGACCAATGAGTTATCAGTGATCGCTCACCCACTGCCGTAGCTGTTCTCCCCCCCCCCCTTTTATGGACTTCTAATAAAGTGGGTATACGTCTGGGAGTGGTTGAGTGAAATATAAACAGTTAAGTTCAGGCTGTCTTCCGTAGGAGGGGGTTGAACTTAACTTTTTGTCCAATTATATCCAGATAGCTATGCGTATTAATAAAAAAGAACTAAACAAAGGCTCTAACCTTTGCTCCTGATAAAGAAGGAACCGTTCTTCTATTTTTGAAGGGTGGGTGCTGTAGAGTTAATAATAGCCTTAATCTCAGGAGAGTTAAAAATTTTTTGTTTTTTTCCCCGTAAGTGAATTACATCACATATAGTCTTAGAGTCCTGGTACAAACGTCTCGCAGTTTCATTATCTACCACTGCATGAGAGACAGGGTCTCAATGTGACCCTTAATATGAAACGGAATTTGATTTTAGGTTTAGAAAACGCTGAGAAAAGCTTGCACTGGTATCTATATACTTCATCCTTAAAAAAAAAAATTAGTGGGTCTCGCGATTTTCTGAGACTCCCACTGTCACATTTTATTAGAATCAGCAGGTTTTTCCGTGAACGCTGCTGATCTTAGGTACCGGGAAGCTACTATCGCCTGTGTACCGCAAATACTGTTATCTCGAAGATACAGCGCAACTGTAAATGATTACCAATGAAAACATCCGATTTCACAGCGTACGTACACTTGTGTCCCTACATTTTAAAAACTTGTATCATACAATTATTCTATTCACAAACTATTCACAACTTAGAGATTATGAAGTTAAATCAGTAAAATACTGACCTAATGTGTCAATGATGTTTCAAACAGAATAACTGTTCCAGAAACAATTAATAACAGTCAGCACTTTGAGTTCGTACAAGTTTAAGTTAAAGTTTTCCTAATAAATTTTGCGCACACGGTCGAAGATGTGTACCTCTTACTTAATGTTTTTTGAACTGTACTACAAGGTTCTGGTTTCAGTTTTTTTTTTTTTTATAACAACAATACAAGTAGGCATCCTATGCTCGTTACATACATACTTTCGTGATTTTTAATAGTTAATGAACATACATTTCTGAATAATAGAAAATAAATCCTAATATGCGAGAGATTTGTTTCAGGTAAATATGAAGTTGACAAATCTCGCATGATAAAGTTAGATTTTACAGTTTAAAAACCACTTAATCATTGCACATTTTGTTAAACAAAAAACAATGATTTGTTTTGGGAACGTACATTTGAAAAACAATAAAAATGGATTAAGAAAGAGAGAAGGGCGAGAAAATCACTCGATAATTTTGCTGTAAAACTAAAAAGTGAGCCACCTTAGATTAGAAGACATCTTTAAACACAATTAAACTTGTGACAGAAGCTAAAAACATAGTACTTAAATTAACAAAAGTTATAGTTTAAAGAAGTGCGAAACACTGTAGCCAAAACGCGAAATTAGATAAGTCGAAGGTCCATCGGTGTTTGTAAATTTCTTTTCACAAAATTTTCACTAGTCTACAGCTAGAAGATTATTTGTACTTGCAAGAAAATTGAGAGAGAGAAAAAAAAAACGATAGCGGAAAATTAAAGATTATATTTGAAGATTATTTTTACCAGATTCGAAACTAAAATTTAAATACCAAACAAGAAGATTCGACTGTTAAAAAATGGCCGACTGGTTGTGACGGCAGCCACTCTCAAGTTTAAGTGCTCTACAGTACGGCTCATACTGATACACTGTAGACCGCACCTGCAATACCTAAGTTCAGCACACGTACACTGCTTCTTATAAAGTAAACATTACATGGGAAGCGATAACTTCCGGGAACAGTTTACAAATTTTCACTAAATAACCAAATACGGTGCCTGTAGGCCTCCAAGTAACCGTCGAACTTAAAAATCATATAAACTAGTTAGGGGCAATTCTATTTTTGTGATGTTTGGAAATGTACGAACAAAAAAAATCAAATTTCTGCAGTAAATATCACCTTCACAATATGGCTTTCGATTTCTGGATCGCTGAAAAGTTTATGGTAAGAATTCCTTTTAATATTTGATACCAAAAGAATGTAAAAACATAACAAGTATGATAGAGTCCAGAAGTTAACAAAACATTCCAGGCCCCTAGTTTTGAGAACATTATTGCAAGTATTACTTAAAAATCGCTCTCATTGTCCCGTTGAAAATGTTAAAAAAAACACCACCATCCAAGTACGATTTTTTTTTATACACAATCTTACTGTAATAATAAAGTTAATAAGGTAGTATTAAAATTCAAATATTTTAATAGAGCGCCACAGGGCACGTTTCTTGTAATGGCACGTTGGAAATGGAATTATACAGCGGGAGTTTAATTATGTGACGTTTTCTGGTATCAGCTTGTCTACCGATATTATTAATTGGTATCATAACTGTCAAAAAGGAATGCAAACTATACATACCCACTTTTGTTATGCTTATCACTCATTCTACCGTATTGCTTAACTTTAACTTTTAGAAATTGCCGGCTTTTTACGCCCCACCCCAACCGACGAGTTAGTGCTCGTGACTAGTATGAAAAGCCCAACAGGTGGTTAAACTTGTACAAGTAACAGATAGTAAAAGTATAACTGCATACTTAAATTAATAATGAATAAAACAACAACAAATATTTACCTATGTTAACTATTTTAATCCCTTCGTCATTCTGGAGAAATAGAAGAGCCACGGAGACGTTTTCTAGTTTTTGCGAGCGGAAGTTAGGCCTTTTGTTATGCCTTGGCAGTTTTTTACCAGAGAGAACTTCCACCAGAGCAATTAGACGCAGACCGTCAGACAGGTCGGTATCAAGATTACCGATAGTTTTGTTGGCTGTCTTCAGATGTTCGTTAGCCCATCTCGTAAATGTGTTTTGCTGAATTTTCTTCCATGCTGCATCCTCAGCTAGCTCGCGCTCCATTTCGTCGTCTTCGATCTCGTCTTGTCCAGCAAGTCCGGACTGAGTGCCTGGAATTTCTCTCCAGCCTGAACTCATATTGTGGTCTCAATGGTAGCGTCACCTGGTGGAAAAGATTTTAAGTTGTTATCTGATTATTGGTATTGATATGTTCAATAATATTAATTTATTATATAGTAAGAAACACAATTAAGAAAAGTTGTAGAGATATAAAAAAATAGTGATTATGAAGTGTTCTAAAATTTGTTCAAGTCTCATTCAGAACTTCATATTCTTTATATATAATACATAATAAATCTTCGTAGTTAAATAGTTAACATTTTTTGCAAAATATTTAAGCTCTTTTTCAAACCTAACTGACATTTACATTTCTGACTTATATTTTCATCTGGTATTACCATGAAAATTTTAAAGCTGGATTTAGTGAACATCATCTATAGGCCTAATCAATGTTATTATGAACGCTTCCGCCACTAATTAGTGAACAAACACTAAAAACACATAACTGCAGCAAGTTTAGACTTGCTTTTGTTGTAGTATGAAATAACAACAAAGGAATTCACCAGCTCCAGAAGAAAGTATCATCATATAATATTTTACTAAAAGTAGAATATAAAATATTTAGAGACGATGCTTTAGCATACTTGCAAATCAGTGTAACTTCACTGCGAAATAAGGGTGAACAACATTTTTAGCGATTATATTTTGATTCAATCAATATTATTTCATGTTGGTGTTATTTATTGTTGTGACCTCACAACTTGGCTAAATCTATCTGTCATATGAGTTTTGCAAAAGCTGTTGCATTCTCACTGATGAAAATTATTGATTGGTACATTATATTTTTCGTTAGACTTACTTTTAATAAAATTCTACGGATTACTCTGACGTAATTTAACGTATAAACTAAAAATCCAACAGCTTTAGTGACCATTACTTATTACTTCTAGTACTGCTTACTTGTTAGTTATTCTTACTCTTGCTTGTTACAGTTCATGAAGTCACAGAGATATACGGCTTTAGCTTTCCTGCAAAAGCTATAACCACAATTCACAACAATATGAAATAATATAGACAACTTTGTCTCCAGTCGCAAGACATAAAATAACGAATAGTTGACCAGAATATCCTATATCAACCAGTCATGGCAGTGGAGCTTCATTTAATAATTCTTTGATTGATATTGCGAGTGTTAAAATATTTTGAACTTCCAGAACTCACTTATGCTTTAAAACATTATGACGATTTAGAAGTAGTTATCATATTTAATACTAGCTGGACTACTTGTCCCCCGGACGGAACTTATGTAAATTAATGATTAATGAAAATTTGAATGTCTCTCCGCATGGACCCAACAAACTTTCATGCCAAATTTGGTGAAGATCCATCAACAGGGGCCAAAGTAGTGGTAAAAAACGCAAAAACGCCCATAAAAACCGCAAAACGCAAAATACAAAACTGAAAATTTGTATGTATCTACCCATGGACCCAATGAACTTCCATACTAAATTTGGTGAAGATCCATCCACAGGGGGCAAAGTAGTGGTAAAAAACGCCCATAAAAAATGCAAAACTGAAAATTTGTATGTGCCCCCGCATGAATTTAATGAACCTCCATACCTATTTTGGTGAAGATCCATCCACACCCTGCGAAGTAGTTACATGGACATATAACAGACAGTATTATTATATTTATATAGTTTTCTCAATTAACTAATAACTTTTTCTGCGTGTTTTGAATGTTTTTATTGTAAAGATGACAATACCTGTAGTACACGTTATATAGATCTGGAGATTGAATATTTAACTGTTTTGGAGATAGTATTCGATTGACCTTAATACCGGCCCGGCATGGCCAGGTTCGCATCCCCGTCCCACCAAACATGCTCGCCCTTTCACCTAGCATGAACATTTTCATTAGAAACATTTTAACACTCTTCCACATACCTAAACACAATCAACTTTTGTCTGTTTGTTGAATATCTCTAATTCTGAAGTGACAGACTAGAGAGAAGGCAGCTAGTCAACACCACTTACCGTCAAGTCTTTACCAACGAAACGAATAGTGGGATTGACCATCACTTTATAACGCCCCCACGACTGAAAGGGCGAGTGTGTTCGGTGACGGGATATGAACTTGCGACCCACAGATTGGAATCGAGTGCCTTAACCACTAGGCCAGGTGAGGCCTTTCACCTATGCCAAAATACCTCCAAAATTAAATCTTCGCAGCTGATTTACGGTAATATAAAATAATTTTGAATTTTTATATGTTCAAACACTTGTTTTGGATTATATACATGTTATAGGTTAATTTGGTAAGTAAAATAAGTAAATAAAAAAAATAGTAATTCAGAGAAACAGAAGTCATATAAAGTTAGAAAACTCTGATATGAATGAAAACATAAACAATTTTCATATGTATAAAAATTGGTTATCTACAGTTTGTCTAATTAGTCGCCAGGTTATTAGTGGTAAAATTTTGTAAAGTAAAAACGTATTTTATGATTTTTTTAACTTTTGAAAATATTTGGTAAGAATAAAGAACGATTTACACAGCTTGTATTTTAAAAATTGAAAGAGCTTTAAAAAATTTATTTACATCTGACAAATCTAGGTTCTTATTAATAGTTTATATGTGTATTCTTCCACGACAATTAAGAAAACCTGAAACTATTCTTATTAAGTCGCGAGCTTTTATTTAAAAAGTCTGAGATAATTATAAGGTTGAAAGGGTTATTCTCTCTGTATTTGAAAATTATTTGTCGATATTCGTTGGGTTTAGTTCCAGTGCTTTTATTTTTATTTTGTTTCAGCCCTTCTTTTCTTATTATTCCAATTTTAAGAGTATTTATTAATAACGTATCATTTCTATACCCAAATCTAACAGTGGTTTGAAAACAAAAACAGAACATAGAAAATGTTCATTAATAACCAATAGAAAACTATGTCTACCGATTATTTTTAATATTTTTTCAGTTGTTGTTTGTATTACCTTTTGACGTTATTTTTTACAAAGTCCAGTTTAAAATGTACAGCACCTGAAGGTATAAATATCCAGCTTTCCTTCTAAAATAACCTTAGTGTGTTAATTTTTTTTTTTTTTTTTGCGCAAAGCTACACAAGAGCTACCTGCAAAACAGCCGTCCCTAATTTGGAACTGATTGACTAATAAGAAGGCAGCTAGTCAACAGCACCCACTGACAACTTTTGTCTGACCAAATAGTGGGAATTAACTATCACACTTATGACGACTTACCTCTTTAAAATCGGGAGTTCGTGTTTACGGCAACGAGATGCTAACCGTGAATTCTCGGATCCATAGTGAGGCCATGCTAATTACTAGGTCACGTCCAGCCCAAAGTGTTAATTAGTTACACCCTTAGATGTTGCTAACAGCGTAGGTACTACACTGTACATAAAATTTTGATCACTATCGATATTTTTCCATTCTTGTTAGTCTTCGAACTATACTGTAGCAACTAATTCAGGATCTTATTTGTTTTGTTCAAGAGTTAATAATAAATTTTTTAGGAGTTTGTTAAATGTACTTTGAAGAGGTAGGAGACCATACAACATGTTGTATGAGTTACATTAGATAAAAAATACGATAACATGTAACATCTTGTGGTTAGGGCGCTCGACTCGCAATCAACGGGTCGCGGGTTCGAATCCCCATCCCACCAAACATGCTCGCCTTTTCAGCCGTGGGGGCGTCATAATGTGCAGTCAATCCCACTATTCGTTGGTAAAATAGTAGCCCAAGAGTTAGAGGTAGGTGGTGATGACTAGCTGCCTTTTACTGCTAAATTGGGGATGGATAGAGCAGATAGCCCTCGAGTAGCTTTGCGCGAACTTCGAAATAAACCAGTTTGCTCATTTTGTTATCAAACATTTCGGATATAGTTTATCTCATATACAGTCGTTATAGGAACTGTTCAAATCAGACGAAACTGATACTTTCTTTTATCGATAACATTATACCCACAATTGAGCTCAGTTCATGTGAAGTACACTAATCATCATACCTCCTACTGACATACAACACAAAAATCCTGGGTTCGATTCCCCATAGTGGACAGAGCACAGTAACTCATCGTGTAGCTTTGCGCTAAACCAACGACCTCAAGCACTAACTTTCGTAGGACGTACGCTATCTTCCATTTTTCTTATTTCAGGTCAGTCTGTGAGTGTGTGTGTAACCCCCCTGCTGTGCAACACTATCATATACGGGCCCGGCATAGCCAGATGGTTAAGGCACTCGACTC
>NW_013669664.1:87373-90122 GCF_000517525.1 Limulus polyphemus
AGAGTAGCCCAAGAGTTGGCGGTGGGTGGTGATGACTAGCTGCCTTCCCTCTAGTCTTACACTGCTAAATTAGGGACTCTAGCGCAGATAGCCCTCGTGTAGCTTTGCGCGAAATTCAAAAACAAACAAACAAACTTTATCATATTTTTTATTATATTCTACAGTATTATTTAGCTTCTTTATATGTCCAGTCGCAAGGGGCTATTGTTATGTTACAACGCTGGTTGATAATTAGTTACAAAGCAAAGAAATCACTCAGAAATATCACATTTATACCCCGTTTAAGTTAAAATGTAGGTAGCGGATTTTTTTATATCATACTCTTTTATTAGGCGGTGTCAGGAAGAGATGATTGTTTGTTTGTTTTTGAATTTCGCGCAAAGCTACACGAGGGCTATCTGCGCTAGCCGTCCCTAATTTAGCAGTGTAAGACTAGAGGGAAGGCAGCTAGTCATCACCACCCACCGCCAACTCTTGGGCTACTCTTTTACCAACGAATATATTATAACGCCCCCACGGCTGAAAGGGCGAGCATGTTTGGTGGGACGGGGATTCGAACCCGCGACCCTCAGATTGCGAGCGCCTTAGCCACCTGGCCATGCCGGGCCCTCAGGAATAGAATAAATGGCCCAAATATATATATAACAAAATACTGTATGTGTGTGTTTTGTTGTAGCAAAATCACATTGAGCTATCTGCTGTATCTACCGTGGGGAATCGAACCCCTGATTATAGCGTTGAAAATCCGAAGACTTACCGCTGTCCCACCGGGGGACAACAAAATATTAAACCGCGTAAGTTCACACAGAACTTCATCATAAATAGAGGGACTATATTTATTTATCTATACTCATTATTGCTTAGAATGAAAACACTTCAAGTACGTCAACTTTTCTAATTCTTTGAGAAATTAACACGCAATAAAATAAAACAAAGAAAAAAGTTAGAGTCCATATGCTTTAGTAAGCACTGCGACAAATTAATTATGTAATGTCTTTATATGGAACTTGAACTATAAGACCTTAAAAGGCAAAGCACACTACAGAAAGTCCACACACGATTATTAGTGTTTTTGTATGCACAGGGGCGTTCCAACAATTTTAAACACTTATATTATTTTGAAAGAGCAAAGACAAAGCTGACTCTCACGTGTTAATCTGGTGCTGCCATCTGGTATTAATATTTGGAAACACTCATCAGCAGCTAACGCGAATTGGAAATTTTATTTGAATAACTAAGGTCGAGGTTTAAACTACTGCAGTAAATAAGTCTTTAGATCTGTTTATAAAACTGATTAATATATATTGCCCTATCTTACCAACTGGTGACAGTATCTTCACGTCAACAGGAATGTGCTCATATTTCCTGTGGTCGAGTGATGGGGGTGGATGTTTAAGAGTTCTTCACCAAATAAGAGTCCCGCTATATCAGTCTTAGTTGCAATTTCTGTTTATTTGGAAGAATATTTTGTGAATAACACCGGAACGTGTGGCGCCAAGCAACATGAATCACCTCAAGTACACGATTTGAAGAAGAAAACTTTTTTAAAAGTTCTAAAAATAAACTGTAGAAAAGAACAAAAATGCATATATACTATTATCTCTTTCCTTCATCTATTTCAGCGAGTTTTAATATAAAATACTATTTTCTTAAAACAATGTCTCAACATGTAATAATCAAATAATGAGTTTGGGATTAGCACTTGTGGGTTAAATATTGACAAAATTATCTTTAAAGATTTTTGTACAAAATGTCACAATATAAGTACATTGGCAAATTACAGGGGTTGGAGCCACCTAGTGGCTCAGCAGTAAGTCAGTGGGCTGATAAGCTTTGTGCTTAATTACAGAAAAATAAATAAATGAGGCCGGAAGTGCCCTAGTAGTTAGCGTGCCGAGTTTTAGGTCGGAAGATTCAAGGTTCGCGCCGTGATATATCGCTGAACACGCTCTATACTTTCAACTATTTGGAGTATTATAAGAGTGACAATCGGTTCTTTTGTTCCGTTAAGACTAGCTGTGTAGGCGGAGAATACTGCTGATTACTTGTCCTCTTGTTATAGTTCTAAGCTAAGAATGGCTATGCTCGAATCTTGTTAACTACGACCATGTCGTTTAGCCCCCGTGTCGCATACGGTGTTGCTTAACTTCGAAACACCAGATACCAGACAAACAAAATAATAAACAAATAAATCCTTTCTGGAAAATTTTCCGCGGACGTTCATGAATAAACCGGGAAATAAAATGAATTGGTGAATGTAACTACGTTCAATGTATAATTTGTTAATTTAGAACAATTAAATATGACGCACCTTTCAGGGTCAAGCGACACAGAATAAGTCGAAATATAAAAATAAATGTTGTAATAGAAGAATATTTTTTTATATTAAACATGAGGTTTCTTACACCTATCTAAGGAATCGGACGGATTACCTATAATTTTGAGAAAAACGTCAACACCTTTTCGGATAACTTACAATTTCACTTGATATATTATCTTTTAAACATTTTGGAATACATTCCCACACACGATAATCTGCCTCATCCTCAACAATCCAATGTCTTTGATGCTTAAAATGAATCCATTTATCACACATTACTGACCTATATATATATATATGGCCAGGTGGTTAGGGCGTTCGACTCGCAATCTGAGGGTCGCGGGTTCGAATCCCCGTCACACCAAAAATGCACGCCCTTTCAGCCGTGGAGACGTTATAATGTGACGGTCAATCCAACTATTCGTTGGT
>NW_013669664.1:90217-94796 GCF_000517525.1 Limulus polyphemus
CAAAACAAACAAACTGAGCGATATATTGCATGGATGTTGTCATTTCTTAATGCAATTTGCGTTCGTAATTATATAATGTTTTTGAGTCTTATTTATATAACGATCTGTATTTTTTGCCCGTAAACTTTTATTTATGTTTTGGTATTTAGTATTTTCAACCCGAATGGTATTTTATGTGACACGTGGGCTAAAGAGCCAGACCTCTTGTGATACATTGGCTAAACGGCCAGGTCTTAAAGACACCTAAGGTTCAGGTATAGTCTTCTCTAACTTAGATTGTTGTTTAGAGGGAGAGCAACCTGTCAGCAGAACCTGCCGCATACAAGGCGACTGCTAACAGAATAGCGGTAATGATCATCGGCGCCCACAGAAATATTTTTTGGGGGCATGTATGTAGGAAGTTAGCTTTTAGAGTGTAAGTCAACAGACTAAAAGAATATGTGTTATGTGTGCTTAAACACAAATTTACGGTTCTAATAAGAATTACTAAATTAGTTTAACTATGATGTTAAGTTTACATCATATTACGCGCAATGTTTTTGTGAAATGTAAGGGGAACAAATACCCCCTCTGGAACTTCCTGTGGGCGCCCACGGTATTAACTCTCCCGATTATAACGTCCTTATCGCTCAAAGTGTAGAGGGTTTTAGCAACATATCACGGCTCGAACCTGGGACCTCCCTTTTTCTTCTCTGTGGACGTTAAGTGAATTAAGTTTCTACAGACATCAAGTATTTCTGTTTGTCGAAGGGGCAAATAAAAAAAAAGAACAACATCCCCGCCATAATGATGGACAACTTTCATTAATCTTAAGACATCTTGGACTACTTGTTATATAAATGTATCTATTCTGAAATAATAACTTGAATATTCTATTTTTAAACGTGTTAGAAACGACAAAACATCTATATCACATGCATAGATTTCCTGAGACACATACTCTAAAAATAAAGCAGCCATGAGACAGTGAGCCCGGGGACAGAGACAGTGACACACATGTAAATCAACAGGACCTAAAAGTTAGGCACAACACAGCTGGCTAAGGTTCAATCCCGAAACAACACACGTTCACAGAATGTTGACCTTCTGACATCATTAAGACAAAGAAATAATTAATTTTAAAACCAGGTGAGTGTGACGCTAAATAAAAATTAAAATATAGAGTTTTTATCACAGCTTCAATAACAAGAGTTATTATTTTTCTAAAGAGGGGCTGAGAATTAAAACTAGAAACTGCTTGATTAGTCAGTAGTACAACTCTTGGGGCGTGGCTACGTTTAATTCCCTGTTTAATAAACATCTAACGGTGCGTAATACTTGGCATATCAAACGTTAATAAGATTTATTTCTTTCGAAATAATTTTAGACTAGATATCACAAAGGATCTGGAGATTTAAACATAACTTTCTGACAAAAATTCATAAAGTCACTGAATTATATTTATTCCACTTTAGTGAGGCATGTTTGACTATTGAAAATAGTAGCAAAAATAAATAGGTCAAACTTGAAAGATGCTAATCTAAAAGGTGATTAAATTCAACAACGTTTTGAGCCAAAGCCCTTTATCGGGTGAGTGATTGTTTCAATATCATCTAATGAAGGGACTCCCCTCCCCCAACCCAGTGGCTCAACGGTAAGTCTGGGGGCTTACACGGCTAAATCTTGGGGTACGATACCTGTGGTGGGCACAGTACAGTTAGCCCATCGTGTTGTTTTGTGCTTAACAACAAACACATAACCTGATAAGGGCTTCGTCTCTAAACGTTATTGAATAAATCACCTTCTTATAGAAAATTTTCCTAACTTTTAACTATTTTGTGTTCTTCTCTTTAGTTTTTGTTGTTTGTTTTAAATTAAGAAAATGATTTGAGAAGTTATAGCCTCTGTAAACGTTAGCGGTAAAACATCGTTTTTTTTTACATGTGTAGTTAGTTATAGGAAAAGCTTTTAAAATTTTATGTTATGGTTTGTTTGTTGTTAAGCGCAAAGGTACACAATGGGCTGTCTATGCTCTGTCCACCGAGTGTATCGAAACCCGCCTTTTAGCGTTATAAGCCATCTGACTTACGGCTGAGCCACGGGGGGCATTTATGTTTTGGTGAGTGAAATGCGTTTTCTCATAATTTTTACTGACGTGATTTCATCCAAGAGTATTGAGTTAGTCAAGTTGTTGAACCGGTTAGATCAATTTTAGATAGGCTAGAAAAATAATGCACTAGAGTCAAAAGAACGTATAATATATCGACGTCAGAGATAAAATGTTCATTTGAACTTGAATTTTTCGGGCATTCCAATCCATTTTTTTTAATACTCCAGAACGTTGCTGCCTCTCTGGGATGTATTTTTGTTAATTTGTTCGTTTTTAAGCGTAAAGCTACACTATCTGTGCTGTGTCCACTGCGGGTATCAAATCTCGAACTTTAGCGTAATAAGACTTCAAGCTTACTGCTGCATCGCGGGGGGGGGGGGTGATTTTGCTGAGTAAGATAGTTAAATCTTTACTAGTCCATTTTAAAGAGCTTGTAATAAACAATATTTCAGAAGGAAATTCGTGATACTTTTGAACACTGTTAATAAACAGTACGTTAAATGGTTCGTTTGTTTTCAAGTTAAGCACAAAGCTACACAATGGGCTATCTGTGCTCCGTGCCCAACACGAATATCGAAACCCGGTTTCTGGCGGTGTAAGACATACGCTGTGCCACTGGGGAACACGTGAAATGGCTTTGATGAAATTCTGAAACGATTACTGTTGCTAAAATACCAATACTGATAAAAAGTATGAAGTTCAGTTTTGTTACAGGAACAAAACTAAAAACACCATCTTGTAGTAAAGAATCGGTCAAGTTACTTGTAATTAAAATGTCTATTTATAGGGGTCGCACTGATTTTATGATAAAGGCTTATAAACATTCTGTTGGGTCTAAATTGTATTAGACTCCAGTGGCAAAGCTTTGTGTTTAATTTCAAACAAACTAAGTTGTATTAAAAGTACGAAGATTGGAGTTCTCATCTGGCCTAATACTTCTCCAGAGATCACGTGGTTTGCGATGTAAACTTCGAAATAAATAAAGGACACTTGTGCATTAATTTTTTTTTTTGCAAATTGCTCAAGACTTTTTCTAAATTTAAAGTATTGAAAATATCTTTAAAATCTTCCTGAATTTTATATTATGTTTGAACATTTTAAGACCAATGGAAAAAATATTGTTTTGTTACTTGTTTTTGACAAAGCACCTGTAACTCGTGCAGCTCGGTGACGTGGCTTGATGACGTCACAGTGGACAACACTTGAGTTGTCATCAAGATCACAATAGTGTCATTATGTAGAGGGTACGTAGCAAGTGGGTGTGAAGATTGGGATTTCAAGAGTAACTCAAGTCAGTAATATGTATATACACATATATGTACATTTCTTTTTTTTGTCATACTATGGCATGACCTGATAAGATGATGTTGGAATGATCACATTACAGCGTTATGCGGATGTCTAGACTTTCTGGTGGCCGCCATGTTGTTAACAGATATAATCAGTAATGGTAAACTTTCTGTCTTATCGATGTTTTTGTTAGTATTCCAAACTGACACGTATATGTACTTTAAAGGCAGTAGTTTACGACACTCGGACATAAAGGTAGTCACTATCGAGTGATGTTATAGTAGAAAATAATATACTATTACTCAAAATATTTTGGACCTTGTGTACTTCCAAAGATATTAATGGTGTTATAAGTACAAGTTTATAACGGTTGCAAGTTACCTTAGCAGGTATGGTAAAGAGTTCGTCATGAAACTCTTTAAAAAACACGATATTCTCGTTAGCTCAGTGGTAAGATCGAGTGTCCTATCCTCGCGCCGGACACAGAACAGATGCACATTGTGTAGTTTTGCGCTAAATATAGCAAAGTGAAACGAAAATACCTATTACTATTAAGTGATTCGATATTTTGAACTTGACTAAATTTAGTGTTAAATATATTTTTTACCCCCCACCCCACGTGGATCAGCGGGAAGTCTACAGGCTTATAAAGTTAAAAACCGACTTTCGATACCCGTGGTGGCCACAGCACAGATACCTCATCGTGTAGCTTCGTGCTTAAACAATTATATATTTACTAAACCAACCATAACCTTTAAACTTGAAAATGTGACGTTTGAAAAAATGTTGATAAAAAGTTTCAAAACTAAGTTTTTTTTTCAGTTTTGATACAGAAACTCAAGTAGTTTGGAGGTTTGTTTTTTTGTTTTGAATTTCGCTCAAAGCTACACTAGGGCTATCTGCGCTAGCCATCCCTAATTTAGCAGCTAGTCATCACCACCCACCGCCAACTCTTGGGCTACTCTTTTACTAACGAATAGTGGGATTGACCGTCACATTATATAGCCCCCACAGCTGAAAGGGCGAGCATGTTTGTGGGACGGGGATTCGAACCCGCAGACTGTGAGTCGAGCGCCCTAACCACCTGGCCATGCCGGGCCTAGTTTGGAAGACTCGTAATCATTACATATATACTGAGTGGTCACAAGTAAATAGACACCGAATTTTTCGTCATTTAACTGATTTACGCTAACTAATTTG
>NW_013669664.1:95568-96466 GCF_000517525.1 Limulus polyphemus
TAGATACTTGATCAAACTGGCACGACGACATTTAAAACAACTTTCCTTAGATACTTGATCAAACTGGCATGACGACATTTAAAACAACTTTCCTTAGATACTTGATCAAACTGGCACGACGACATTTAAAACAACTTTCCTTAGATACTTGATCAAACTGGCATGACGACATTTAAAACAACTTTCCTTAGACACCTAATCAAATTGGCATGACGACATTTAAAATAAGATTTTTTTAAATACGTGATCAAACTGGCATGACGACATTTCAAACAAGTTTCCTTGGATACCTGATCAAACTGGCATGACGATATTTAAAACAACTTTCCTTAGACACCTGATCAAACTGGTATGACGACATTTAAAACAAGATTTCTTTAAATACTTGATCAAACTAGCATGTCGACATTTAAAACAAATTTCCTTAAATACTTGATCAAACTGGCATGACGACATTTCAAACAACTTTCCTTAGATAATTGATCAAAGTGGCATGACGACATTTCAAACAAGTTTCCTTAGATACTTCATCAAATTGGCATGACGACGTTTAAAACAAGTTTCCTTAGATACTTGATCAAACTGGCATGACGACGTTTAAAACAAGTTTCCTTAGATACTTGATCAAACTGGCATGACGAGATTTAAAACAACTTTCCTTAGATACTTGATCAAATTGGCATGACGACGTTTAAAACAAGTTTCCTTAGATACTTGATCAAAGTGGCATGACGACATTTAAAACAACTTTCCTTAGATACTTGACCAAACTGGCATGACGACATTTAAAACAACTTTCCTTAGATACTTGACCAAACTGGCATGACGACATTTAAAACAACTTTCCTTAGATACTTGACCAAACTGGCATGACGACATTTAAAACAACTTTCCTTAG
>NW_013669664.1:97335-102916 GCF_000517525.1 Limulus polyphemus
ACATTTAAAGCAACTTTCCTTAGATACTTAATCAAATTGGCATGACGACATTTAAAACAACTTTCCTTAGATACTTAATCAAATTGGCATGACGACATTTAAAACAACTTTCCTTAGACACCTGATCAAACTGGCATGGCGACATTTAAAACAACTTTCCTTAGACGCCTGATCAAACTGGCATGGCGACATTTAAAACAACTTTCCTTAGATACTTGATCAAACTGGCATGGCGACATTTAAAACAATTAAATGTTTGATTAAAGCTGGTGTTATGATGGTCCTACATGCATTTTCTTTTCTCATAAAGTGTTACTGTACTGATATTTTATTTTGGTCACAATATCGAGAAATTGTCAGTTATTTTATTCGTAACTTCAGTAGGTTATACCGTATTATAAAAACGGGCAGGGTTAGTGTAAGTCATGCGCATGCGTCTTACTGACGTCATTAACACAAATTCGTCAACTTACATATTTTTGTATTTGTTATACATGTGTTGTGTACCAACCGCATGTATCGAAACCAGATTTTAAGCGTTATAAGCCCTCAGGCTTGCCACCGTAGGGTTTACGTAAAAAAAAAGAAAAATGGGGCATGGCATTATTTCTTCTTTTTTTTTTAGCGAAGCTGACAGGTTCCACGTGCCTAGTACAATCATATTATTTTTAAGGATATGACCGAGAAAACTATAGAAATGAACTTTAAAAAGATTTTTATGTATGTTCTCTTTCAAAATATTTTCAAATCATTAAGTGACTGCTGGAATTCAGATATAGCCATGATTAATTTTGAACTACTGACCAGGTGGAAGGCAGCAAGCCAGCGTCACCCGCCACCACAAGGGTTTTTTTCCGGTTATTTGAACCAAATAATGGGATCGACTGTGTCAAGTCAGGGGGTATCACACTAGTCAACAGGCAAACTAAACGACATTTACCGTAACGTTTCACGTCAGGGGTATCACACTATTCAACAGGCAAACTAAACGACATTTACCGTAACGTGTCAAGTCAGGGGTATCACACTAGTCAACAGGCAAACTAAATGACATTTACCGTAACGTTTCACGTCAGGGGTATCACACTAGTCAACAGGCAAACTAAATGACATTTACCGTAACGTTTCACGTCAGGGGTATCACACTAGTCAACAGACAAAGTAAACGACATTTACCGTAACGTGTCAAGTCAGGGGTATCACACTAGTCAACAGGCAAACTAAATGACATTTATCGTAACATGTCAAGTCAGGGGTATCACACTAGTCAACAATTTGAATTAACTTACACAGGCGCCGTTTCAGATGGGAACTGTATATATAGAAAAATTACATCAGTTACTTCATCTAAAAGCACGAGGTCGAGTTTATGGCATATCTCAGGTTTCGGGTTGCTTGCCAGTTGCTTAAAAGTTAACGTGTACAGGCTCGGCATTTCAAATGCAGAAGAACGAAATGGCTTCGTATAAACGCAAAATAAGTTTATATTGACATTTCACCCACATTTGTTTTGTTTTTTTTTGTCGTCGTTAGTTCTCTTTTCATTTAAAGATATACCTAATATATGTTAAATTTCCAACGGACATCTTTCTGGACGCTGGTGTCCACGTAGATAGATTTACAATCTAAAAGTAAGCGACATTTGTGATTTTTATCATATTTGTTGCACTTCATTCTTCACGACAAACTGGAAGGATGCAGAGTAATAAACGTGAGCGTTTTAAACACAGTTTACTTCTGTAGTGCGCCACCAACATCCCTCTTCTGATTATTCGACAAATTGTCAAATTCTTCCTGAAAACCGCTTTCTAATCCTCAATACGATATAGTATTTTAATGTTTTGTCACACAATCTGTCAAATATTTTGGAAAACCGATTCCTAATCACTAATCCGACGCACTATTTTAATGCTTTATTACACACAGACTAATTCTCCCTGAAAACCTATTTCTAATCCTCAATACGATATAGTATTTTAATGTTTTGTCACACAAGCTGTCAAAATATTCTGGAAAACCGATTAATAATCACTAATCCGACGCACTATTTTAATGCTTTATGACACACAGACTAATTCTTCCTGAAAACCTATTTCTAATCCTTAATCCGATGTAGTATTTTAATGATTTAGCACACAAACTGTCAACATGTTCTGGAAAACCGATTCCTAATCCCTTATATGACGCACTATTTTAATGCTTTGTAACACAGACTAATTCTTCTTAATCTGACGCACTATTTTAATGCTTTATCACGCACACTGAATATTCTGGAAAAAACTATTTCTAATCCCTTATTCGATGCAGTATTTTAATACTTCGGAACACGGTCTAATTCCCCCCGAAATAAGACTAGAGGGAAGACAGCTAGTCATCACCACCCACCGCCAACTCTTGGGATACTCTTTTACCAAAGAATAGTCACGTTATAACGCCCCCCCCCCCACGGCCGAAAGGGCGAGCATGTTTGGTGGTACGGGGATTCGAACTCGTGATCCTCAGATTGCGAGTCGAGCGCCCTAATCAAATAGAAAAAATACAAAAAATCACGCAGCTGTTACTGAAAGACGCAATTTCGCCCACGTGAAAAGCGAACAATTTATTAAATTATTTTTATTTTTTCAAACATTTTTTTAATCCATGAAATTATTACTTATAAAAAGTAATTTATTTATTCACACGTAAACTGCCCTTATTACAATTCTGAATGCGTTTTAAATTCACCTTCTTAATAATGAACTAGAAGTTTAGCTAATGCTTATTTTGGAAGACATTGTACTATACTTCTCTGTAAAATCAACGCTTGAGTAGTTGCTCCTGAAACAATACTATTTGTTAGTCTACAGGAACTGTGCGTTAGTATTAAGATAAGAAAAGAGGTTGATCAGTAAGTTGCTGCGCAGTCTTTACAAGCTACCACTTAAGTTTCCACTAAATCAATGCCATACTTTAAAGCCTGACACCGGAAGCGCACGCCATTTTTCAAACAACCAATAGACACATGCAAATATACATGTAAAGTGTGCTGATCATGTGTGGGCTCTGAAAATGTGACAAAACTCGAAAATCACTTACCTTCGTAACTGAATTTGTCAACTGTTTCCTCGTGTTGGCAAGTCGGCAAGGGTGCTATCTTTAGCATCTGCCGCTAGGATAGCAGTACTACCCCCCATACAATCCCCCCCTCCCAAGTCTCGAAGAACACCCAATCAGCAGCTTAGCCTCGAACTCAAACCTCGCGCTGAAGCATGGTTGGTTAATTTTTCTGCAGTCATAAACTTTTTTGTGTTAAAAAAAAAGAATGGAAGATAAAAATAATAATAGAAAGAGAGAGAGAGGAGGAAGAGCGAGAGGACAAAAACAGACGGAAGAAAAAGATAAACGTTTTGCCTTAGCTTGTAATGCTCGTGCATGAACTTTTGTAACTGCATGTTACAGTCCTCCTTATATGGTTACAAAGTAGCATCTTTATCGAAGGAACTGTTACTGTGACTGCCCCGACCCTCCTGTCATACGAGTCGCCTGAATGAGAAGTCCAAAATGTGCAGACATTCTCATGTTACACGACACAACGTCCGACAGAACTTATATTTCCATGATTTGAATGTGTGAGTCATTTCCCATATCTGTATAGCAAAGTGAGATTTCGTAAATTCAGCTTTTTTCTTCCTCTTGTGTACATGACAAGTCAAGGTTAGAGGAATGAAACGACATATAAGTACAAAACAGAGGTAGTAAAATTGAATCAAGTCACGCAGAAGAGAACATGATTATTTAACCCTTTCCAATACGGTCACCTTCTTCTGCGCATGTCACAAGCTTTTTGAAGAGTACATTCAAACATAATTAAATTACTTGATTATAAAAATGTCTCCGAATAAACATGGTATCAAAACGTATTTAATAAATCAATTAAATAAAAAGTCTACACTTATCCTGTTGGAATTCTGTTTTATTCATGGCTTATTTCTGCGTTTGTTTTAGCGCAAAGATACAACAAAGGCTATTTTCGCTCTATCCTTCACGAAGAATCGTCCGTAAACTTACCGCTGGCCCATTTGGGTACTAATTTAATTTTTGTACCGGTCTCCTCCTCAGGCAGATCTTGTATACTTCAGTGATTCAAAAACACAACACTCTTATACCACTAACAATTGATAAGTAATCACTATCCATTGTACCTAACACAGAAACTGAGTATTTTTCATGGCCAGTATATTTTTTGAGAGCGAACTTAATCCTCCCCTCTTCTTAACTTTTTTTTTTTTTTTTTTTTATATATTCGACAACAAAATATATATGCAAGGTCGTAGCCTAGGGGGTCGAATGACCACCTCAAAATTTTAAAGTCCATTACAGTCTTTTAATAAATTTGACTTTTATGCAAGTCTCTTAAATTCTTTTTGTAGAAGGGACACAAATTTTTTTTGGGGGGGAATACCCACATCTCTCCACCAACTCTGTAGTCCTGGCAGAGTCCCTGATATCGATAACCAATTACGTACTTATGTTTTAAAACAAATATTATTTAACAATCTTACGGAGAAATGTGAAGGTATGGTAAATGTTTCTAAATGAAAGTTACTTTTCTGGAAATGTTTTCACTAGCAAGAAACGTGTACACGTTTTATTTACGAGTAATACTACGCCCCCTCCATCCTCCCACGCACGCGTGGGCTATTATGTAACACTACAGGTACAATTTGTTGAAAAAACGTAACACCAATTAAATTTTATTTTCTGTTTTTCTACCGAAACTAAGTAGTTATAATGAACTGTAGAAACTAATATACAAGAAGGGAAACTATAAATGTACACTATATAAACACAAGTATCGAAGGAGGCCGATAAACCTATTGCTCAGATTGAACTAACGCAATCAGTATTCGTTAATTTGTCCAGAACTTACAAAAAAATTTCTCTTTAAAGTATAGTTCCTTAGTGTTTAAGCAATAAGTCCTATAAACGAACAGTTTGACCATATGATTAGCAAACAAATATTTATTCTTTTGGATTTAGACTTCGTTTGCTTTTAATAACTAGATAAATAATTCAGAAAAATTAGTTTGCTTTTTACCCGAATAGTGGTGCTGAATGTCACATTTATAACGCTGAAACTGCCAGAAAGTACAGAACGTATTTCGCAGTTCAGACGTATCGACTCGCTCGTTATCCACAAGGATACGCTAGGCTTAAGAATAATAGCACTAACGTATTTTAAACTTAAAGACTAATTAATCCATCAAATTATGATTCTCCAGTTTAAGTGTGAGACTTCTTTTCTCTGTACCGTGCTGTGATCTGCGCATTATTATAACTATACGTTAGTTACTTTAAGGAATTCAGGAACTTAACAGGGTATAACTTGGATCAGGAAACTAAGTTTAATTAGGACCTAATCCTGATCAGGAATTGAACAAGACCCGAACTTAATCTCTAATAACGAGGTTTTTCCAGTATGATCGCGTAAAACTACACAGTTAAATATTAGAAGAAATAGGAGCTGTGAGGTGATAATACATATCTTTATAGCATCAGCCTGAAACTGTGATAATACATAATTTTACTACATCGAGGTCAC
>NW_013669665.1:0-4433 GCF_000517525.1 Limulus polyphemus
TGTATAAATGGGATTTGACATAATGACTGAAAAAAAAATAAAAGAAATGTAGTCATGTTATATGGCGCAAACCCCAATTTTTTCCATATAAATCTAAACATTAAATTGTGTCAGAATCACATTAATTAATTATAAAATGAATTAATAATATAATAACTAACAACAAAGAAAAGAATGAATCTTTTGAAAACCTTACTGAAATCAAATATGGTGCAGTATTGTGGACATACCGCAACTAGTGGTTACCGTTGTAACGATATTATTTTTTATAATTTGTTTTGCGCATTGATGATAACCCAATATATCTCATTATTTTTGTCTAGTCCCACATATTTTTGTCTAGGCCCACATATTTTTGTCTAGTCTCACATCTTTTTAATCTTCTTCTACTCTCCTATTTTTATCTGAAATTAACGTTTTGTCTCCATTGTTACTTTTATTCGCAAGTGAAAAGTTTTCGTCTCCTTATGTACAGCTTTGTGGGGTTCAAACCTTTGACCTTACTTAACAGTAGACAAAGTCGTGGTTTCTAATCCAATTTAGTTTATGTTTTAACTTATCCATATAAATTTATAAGACATCCGATTATCTTATTTTAATGTTCTCAGATTTTGCTGCATTTCTTTACTTTTCCTGGAAATGGGCATTTTTTGCCTACGTTTGCTGGAAATAACTACATTTAGTAACATTCACTGATTATAATGTTTAAATTAATGCTTTATGAAACATTTCAAGTGTTAAAAACATGCTTTTTTTTACTCATTGGAAAAACTTTAACTATCGTTCTATATTTTAATGTTATTACAGAAATATATTTCATTCATATAACAAACTGTTAACACCAAAGACAAGTTTGGAACAGTGATGAAATGTTCTATGTCTTGTATCTTTTCTCTGAACCATTCCTTTCATCAGGAGCAATTACAAAAAAGTACAGATTTGATGTACAGTTGATGAAAGTTATAACCCAGATTCTTAGGCAGAAAGGTATTATAAAGTATGCCACTAAAATGAGCAACCAAGAGATTCATCAAATATACGTATTTTTGCCTCCTTCATGTGAAAAAAAAATTTTTAAATTACTGTTTAGGATTCAAGCGTGCAATATTTGTAATTATATTTAAATTTTTATAATATATGATATAGATGTAGAGTTAAGACTTTTCGTGTTTATGCTTTGTTTATTCTATGTTTCTATTTGTGTTTTTGTTTTTTATGGTGAACCCAAAAGAGATGTTACTTTAATCGAATGAACCTGAACAAAATGTATTTGTAGCAACATAAGTTAACCTTTGTCACAAAAGGGTTAACAAAAAAACGGCATGGTTTAGTGGTTAATACTTAAAGTTAGAGAGTATTTCGTGAGCCAGCTTCAAACTACGGCGTATGTGGGACTAGACAAAAATATGTGGGACTAGACAAAAAGATGTGGGACTAAATTTTAAACCTACTTCAAGTCCTTATTCTAAGAATCTAAAATTGTAAACCTACCTCAAGTCCTAACTCTAAGGATCTAACCTTTTAAACCTACTTCAAGTCCTTATTCTAAGAATCTAAAATTGTAAACCTACCTAAAGTCCTTACTCTAAGGTACTTTTTTATCGGGCACTCACAGTGCTTGAATTTGACTTTGTAGAGGTTTCTATTTGTGACATGGAACACAAAATGTGATGCTAATAATTAATCAACTTTTTTTGTTTTTGCTTTTAGATAAACGACATATCTTGAAATTTCCAGAGCTCAGATATTCATGAAATAATATAACTCCAGTAACTACCATTTTCTTTGAGAAGAAAGTAATTAATCTCTAAACAAGATAAACAAAGAAAGGTTTGGCGACATCTGTAATACAATCCTGCTTTTTACAGACTTATCATTTTCCCCATTCTCATATTTATCATTAAGTGCAATGTAAGCACATATTAGTGCATAATTGATGTAAAATATTCTGTTGAAGAGGAATGAAGACTTAGCCTCTGTCACGAAAAATAAGCTTATTTTGATATTCTATATTAAAATACTTTAAACGAATAGTGATTTTTCTGAATAAAGTTGTCGTTTTTTTGTACTGGAGAAAACGAAAGCTCTTAACGTACATTAGAAGCAAGATGATAGCTAATAAAAATCGGAGCTACCAAACTCAATTTTAGAACATTTAAGGAATATTTTTTTATCCTAACAGATGTCAACCGCATTGGTTTACCCTCTTCTATCTATATTACTGAATCTTTTATCCTGAAAAAGTTTGTTTAGATATGAAAAGATATCGCCTCTACTTCAATAACTAGAATAGCTTAGAGAGCAGATGTCACCATTGGTGTCTAATGTGTGGAAATCAATTCATCTGATGGCTGAAGTTAATCTATTTACTACACTCCTTCTGTATACTTCTGTCTAGAAATATAGAGTAATTTCACCAAACTTTATATATTTCGTTTGAGATATACATTAAAGTGAATAGTCGAATCGCTTGAAATATTAACAGTAGATTCTAAGAACAGAGATATAAAATATAAGTCTGTTGTCACTTCACTTTCTGGGTGTTCACTGCATCTGTAACTATTTTCTTGAGCTATGCTTTCATGTATTGTTCTGAAAAAATAGAGCTAAAATCATGTTACTAAATTTTGAAACTTTATTAAACATATTATTGGTTGAACTTCGTGGCTAAACGGCCTCGTGGTTAGTATATGGGGCTGCGGACGTAGGGTCCAAAGTTCAAGGCGTGACGCCGTTGAACACGCTCTGCAATTTAACTGTTGGCACGTTATAAAATTGACAGTCAATTCCGATATTTGATTGCAAAAGTTGTTCCAAGTCATTGTGGTGGCAGTTGCTGCTGACTGTCTTCCCTGTGATTGGCAGTTGCTGTTGGCTGGCTGTCTTCCCTGTGATTGGCAGTTGCTGCTGGCTGGCTGTCTTCCTTGTGATTGGCAGTTGCTGCTGACTATCTTCCCTGGGATTGGCAGTTGCTGCTGGCTGGCTGTCTTCTCTGTGATCAGTATTTCAAAATGAGGAACGGCTATACCTTTACCATAGGGGTCACTGAAATGACCTTTTAGCACATATGCGCATAAGATGCAGTTCAACTTGAAAATTCCAATGTTATTGGAGAAACCCTCATCCTTGTGTGTAAATAC
Organism: Limulus polyphemus; assembly: GCF_000517525.1. Taxonomy (NCBI): domain Eukaryota; kingdom Metazoa; phylum Arthropoda; class Merostomata; order Xiphosura; family Limulidae; genus Limulus; species Limulus polyphemus. The sequence goes on from NW_013669665.1 coordinate 3,141, forward strand.
ATATTATAGTTCAAGTAAAATCCTCCATTATTACATAGTCCACCATTCTCAGCTACTGCTGACGAACTCCTATTCAAGAGGCCTACTATATAATGCCATCTTTCTTGTATTGCATTTATGGAATGATTCTCTAGTTTGACCAATGCGTCGAACTTGTATATAGTTTTATGTCAATCAAAGAACAAACTAAAAACAAATTGTCTCGTACTTATTAGGCAAACAAATAGAAATAGGGTACAAACTACAGAATGAAAATTATAAAATGTATCCAAATGTAAGACGTATCTGTGGACGTTGGACTCAAAGAGTGCAAGGGTAAACTATCTATCAAACACTACAGGATTCAAATGTATTCTATATTTATTCCCGTCTTTAGCCAAGTGTTGAAAGGAACATTTTCGATGTAGCAGTAATATAGATTGAATAGTTATAGCGAAATAACACCGGAATATTAACTCGCTGTTGAAAAAAAAAAGGAAAAATGTATTCGGATTGGAGTGTTTCCCTCAAGGTAAAGCTCATTCATATTTATCCAGAGCACATTTGTGAGAGTAAGACTAATGAAAACGAAAAAGTAAGCGTTATAGATATCAAGGAGACAGATATAAAAAAATAATTGTGCGCTCTGAAAACTCTTCTTGTTGGGGTTATATATTCTGTCTTGTTTACTTGTTTCTAAAGCAAACATTATATGGTACATTTATTTGTTCTCTTATTGGTTAGTAGAAACTTTAATAACATTATTTGTATATCTGTTTAAATTTCTGATAGCCATTCGCAATGTCTGTTTTTACACTTCATCTGGAATGGACGGTTTTTATATCCTCTCGTAATTTTATGAGGAGCATTTTTGTGTTAGATTCTTAGAATAAGGACTTGAAGTAGGTTTACAATGTTAGATTCTTAGAATAAGGACTTGAGGTAGGTTTAAAACGTTACATCCTTATAGTTAGGACTTGAGGTAGGTTTACAATGTTAGATCCTTAGAGTTAGGACTTGAGGTAGGTTTAAAATGTTAGATCCTTAGAGTTAGGACTTGAGCTAGGTTTACAATGTTAGATCCCTTAGAGTTAGGACTTGAGGTAGGTTTACAATGTTAGATCCTTAGAGCTAGGACTTGAGCTAGGTTTGCAATGTTAGATCCTTAGAGTTAGGACTTGAGCTAGGTTTACAATGTTAGATCCCTTAGAGTTAGGACTTGAGGTAGGTTTACAATGTTAGATCCTTAGAGCTAGGACTTGAGCTAGGTTTACAATGTTAGATCCTTAGAGTTAGGACCTGAGCTAGGTTTAG
>NW_013669665.1:5231-7685 GCF_000517525.1 Limulus polyphemus
CTTGAAAATGTTGAGTAAGACATTTTTTTTAGTATTTTATACGCGAGTTAGGTTCACTTTTTTCAAACTCTATGCATTATTTTTACATACTGTTGTTGATTTTTACTTCTAGGTTTTGTACTTATTTACAAGTAAAAGTTATGAGGTAAATTTGACGCCATCATTCTGTGGATTTCTAAAGAAATACTGGTTCTGCTAGTGAATAAAAACTCTTTTATGAAGTATCACCCACACAAAGATCAATGTTTTTCTTGCCTTTTGGCCATTTTAACGTTTTATTTCACGCTAAAGACAAGAAAGATCAATAACTTCTGAATGTATCAACATTAGTCGGTTTTTGTCGAGTTAATTCAGACACAATATTACTGTTATGTGCCAGCTTCAGCTTTCGGAGAAAGTTTCAGCTCAAATAGGCTACAATGGAGTGTTGGAAAAAGATTCGGCCCAAGTACTAAAGCACTTATCATCTGAAAGATACAGTGTAATTCTAAGGTCTTGGTGAATATTTGAGTGCTGCTAACACTTAGAGCATTACATTTTGCAAACTGCAGAAAGCGTGAAAACTCTATTTCTTCTCTGGCGCAACACCATTGTTCTAATAAGATAAGAACTTGAAGCATTTTTCCGGCTCAAGAAATCACATTCAGTAATGGAAGAGAGCTATAAGATACGCAGAGGAGAGTGGTGTGTAACACGTGACTTTCTTGACAGCATCCACATATTAAGTAGAGGCAGTCATAACGTGTCATCACAGAATGCCGAATAATCCTGAAAAAAAAACAAAAAACTTATAGGTGAGATACAGCGAAAAGGAGAATTAGTTAAAATAATTCGCCAGTTTTATCCAAATAATATCAGGATATGTGTGTGATGCATTGGAACAAAAAGTAAAAGATGTTGTCACGAGCAAAATGGTTAACACTTTGGAATCTTACTATATAATTAGCCTGTAACAAGTAAATGCCACAAAAGTTAACACTTTGGAATAACTTGTACTGAAAGAACAATCCTACTTTATATCTAGCCTGTAACAAAAAATATCACAAAGGTTAACACTTTGGAATAACTTGTACTAAAAGAACAATCCTACTTTATAATTAGCCTGTAACAAAAACATGCCACAAAAGTTAACACTTTGAAATAACTTGTACTAAAAGAACAATCCTACTTTATAACTAGCCTGTAACAAATAAATGTCACAAAGGTTAACACTTTGGAATAACTTGAACTGAAAGAACAATCCTACTTTATAATTAGCATGTAACAAATAAATGTTACAAAGGTTAATACTTTGGAATAACTTGAACTGAAAGAACAATCCTTCTTTATAATTAGCCTGTAACAAATAAGTAGGCTTATATTGCTATCCTAGTCAGCTATCTTTTTCGGTGACAATATTTGTTTTAATATTGTCTCTCAGAAGTTATTTTTCTGAAGTTTATTATATGCATGTATAATAAACTAGGAAAATATAGGTCAATGAAATAGACTAATTTTCAAGACAATATTTTTGAAATTTTTATATGCGTCCTTACTTATCTTTAAAAATATTAGCTTTGCTAGGTACAAGCGTATACTGTATCTTATGTATTTTAATGAGATACAGTATAAAAGTAATATTACACCGTATTCTAAGACCTAATTTTGTGTAATACAGCGTTTAGAATGGGTATGTATTATAGTTCTACTTCAGTATTTATCCAATAGTGTTAGTGACGAACGTGACACGTGAACACTTCCCGTATATTAATCTACCAATCGATGTTTGCCGATCTTAAGTCTCTCTACATGCTGCAATAGACAACCCATTAGCTTTAGTCCTTCCCTGAAAACCTAAGAACTCGTATCGTCCCTTACCAGTTGTAATAGCTTTATGGATTTTATGTCTGCCTTTTGAAGCAGATTACCTCTCTATAACTCCACGCGCTTTTTCTTTCAGCGTGAACATTGGAGATACCCATAACCGAAACTAAATAAGACAGATTAACTCTAGTAATTTTCTAGGTTTTCAGAGTAAAAGATGATTTCAATTATTTTATGCCTGGTACGCTTTGAAGTGTTATCAGAAAGAACACTATTATAAAACTAGTGACTACTGCTACTATATGATGTTTTATTTTTTTGTAACATTGGATCTAAGATTGTTTGTTTTGTTTGTTTTGAATTTCGTGCAAAGCTACACGAGGTCTATCTGCGCTAGCCGTCCCTAATTTAGCAGTGTAAGACTAGAGGGAAGGCAGCTAGTCATCATCCCCCCACCGCCAACTCTTGGGCTACTCTTTTACCAACGAATAGTGGTATTGACCGTCACATTATTGCGCCCCACGGCTGAAAGGGCAAGCATGTTTGGTGTGACGGGGATTCGAACCCGCGACCCTCAGGTTGCAATGCAAAACAAATATTTTTTTTTCATTACAAACGTTTTCATTCATAAAGTCAATGATAAGGTAATAT
>NW_013669665.1:7706-13851 GCF_000517525.1 Limulus polyphemus
TCCACGCGCTTTTTCTTTCAGCGTGAAACCATTGGAGATACCCATAACCGAACTAAATAAGACAGATTAACTCTAGTAATTTTCTAGGTTTTCCAGAGTTAAAAGATGATTTCAATTATTTTATGCCTGGTACGCTTTGAAGTGTTATCAGAAAGAACACTATTATAAAACTAGTGACTACTGCTACTATATGATGTTTTATTTTTTTGTAACATTGGATCTAAGATTGTTTGTTTTGTTTGTTTTGAATTTCGTGCAAAGCTACACGAGGTCTATCTGCGCTAGCCGTCCCTAATTTAGCAGTGTAAGACTAGAGGGAAAGCAGCTAGTCATCATCCCCCCACCGCCAACTCTTGGGCTACTCTTTTACCAACGAATAGTGGGATTGACCGTCACATTATAACGCCCCACGGCTGAAAGGGCAAGCATGTTTGGTGTGACGGGGATTCGAACCCGCGACCCTCAGGTTGCAAAGCAAAACAAATATTTTTTTCATTACAAACGTTTTCATTCATAAAGTCAATGATAAGGTAATATGAATTCAAGGTTCTTTTTGGAAAAACTTGGATCTAAGAAACATCGTGTGGATATTTGAAAAGTTTGAGATTGATAAACAAAATATATTATCAATGACAAAGAGAAGAATGTAAAGGAACATTTTAAATCAAGCATAATGTTAGGCATGCATGATATTTCTAGGCGACGATGCTTTAGACTGGTATTCTGAACAGAATTTCCAAGAACTAAAATATCTTATTTGATGTGCGAATGAAGAAAAAAAGTCTAAAAAGATTCTTTCAAATAAGGCCTTAGAAATTATATAAAATATTACAATGTTTTCATAGTCCATTGTTTTTGCATGTGATATAAATTTTATAACACATGGAATCGCTTCTACTAGGTATGAATTAGAATATTATTTAACGTAATACATACAGCTCAGTTTATGAAAACAACTGAGAGATGGGTTCATAAACTATATTATAATTAGTTTCTCCACACAGAAAAGGAAGTTGGAACAAAAAAGCTACAACAACCATTTCAATTAATCACGTAGTAGAAATGCTTAAATAAACTAAAGATTAGACAAATTAGCACCTAAAATCCTACTGTCATGTCTTACTAGTTAACTATTTATCTATTTACACACTAGAAGGGCTAACCAAAGCGCAGCCTCTCTTCTCTCCACATTACTGAGTTACGTTTGTCAGTATACAGTTTCAGTAATATTGCGTCGTCCAGACTTTAGACCAGCATACCAAAAGAAGGCAACACACCGACAACAATCGTTTTTATGTTGTACCATATCATTATCAACGATTGTGTATTGTTGTTTTATTATAATCAATTTCTATTTTTCATATCAGGTAACCAATGTAAATAAAATTATTCTAATACCATTCTACGGTTGACAAAATTGGCAACGGCCTTGCCACAGGCTTTTTTCTCTACACTAATATACTCAAAGATCTTCTAATAAAAATACTCAGTTCATTTGATTTAAGTTTCTATATAGGTTTGTACAAATTCAACGTCCGTACTTCCACTCAAGCCTTCCAGTTGACAAATGTGATCTCTGTTCCATATTTCATGATCCATCAATCTACATACTATTTCATCAACAACATCATTTGTGGATCATATCGAGGCTGGACTTTTCCACTTAAATAGTCCACTTTCTTAATGAATAATACGCCTTAGTGGATTGGAACATAAGTCGTTATCAAATGAGCTTTCTTTGGACCAAACCTGTGTTCAGTTTTGTAGTGAGGTTTAAGCAGTCTGTCAGAAGTATGATTCTGTGATGATTTTCTGTGTTACTGGTTAACTAGACAGGTACGACCTCATTTACTTGACATTCTGTTCTGCATAAAATGGATCACCCATATCACTTTGTCCACATGACTCTTACCCATACAAATAAAGATGTCCTAACTAAACTATCCATTGCTATGATGGCCTCTACTCGTATATACATTCCGTGACTCTTGACAAATCCTGACTTTTCCTCCATCCTGATCCGAAATTTGATTGTGTTTAAATTAATCTTATTAAAGTTGAAATGACACTGATATAAGTCTGAAATATCCAAGTTATGAAGAAACAATAGCAGTTAACAGAACAAAATAAGTATTTAAAAATGAGACTGGTCCCCAAGTGGATCAGTGGTAAGTTATAGACTTACAACTCTACATTCAGGGTTCTATTCCCCGTGGTGAACTGTAGATAGTCAATTTGTGAAACTTTGTACGAAAATAAACAAACAAACAAGGAATGAGACTGTATCAAGGCTCAAAATACAATAATCCAACGTTTATTCAATATTTGATGACCCCAGTTTCTGTCTACAACGGGTATCGAAACCTGGTTTCTAGCGTAGCAAGTCTGCAGACATACCGCTGTGCCCACAGATAGCCCATAGTGTAGCTTTGTTCTTAACTACAGACAATCAATAATTGACAATATAAAGATAAAAGTATTGAAACTAGGCACAGTCTCAAACACTCTAAATGTTTCCACGTATTACTTTGTCATAATCAGGAATACAATATTTTGCAAGACTTTAGATTTATCTGTAGACCTTACTTAAGTATGATCGTATGATCAAACTTACCCACTGACTTAACATAAAGTTTCAGTCCACCTGTTAACTCCCCTAGTCCATCAACTTTGTTTAAGACTTTAAAGCTATTTTTATGATAAGTCGTTACAATAAATTCATGGATATTATTACCGTTAAACTTGTAAGTTGTGCCAAAAATAGCAGTTTTTCTCCATTGAGTCATATGTTTGTTTTATTAGTACGTTCAGCTAAAGGTGAAATCTATATTTCATTGATTTTCAACATTTTTTGTATTAATTTAATCTGTATTTTACTTTCTTCTAGTATGACCTATAAAATCATTCACACGTTATTTTATATATACCAATTTCCTCATTAGTTATTTTAATAATCTGAATAGCCTTGTTCTTCAGTCTATACATCGGAAAGATATTTTTTTCCAATTTGTTTCATTATTTTCAAAATAGACCAGGTATGTAATAACAAAGTTCTCTTTGTAGTTAATCTTTCAAGTGAGTGTAATATTTTTATCCCCTTATTTTATTAATTTTCTAACAACGTTGACAGTAATTTCAGGATTAAAACCTCTTTCTACTGTTCAAATATGATTAACATCAATTCACCATTAACAACAATTTAGTTACAAAACAATTTCAAAATCTTATCTATATATGAATAAATAGGGATAATTACTTGAGATTTAATATGATATGATTATTTATATGATTATTTGTTTCCGATAAACAGTGTATCCTTATTTCTACTTAAAAGAGGCCCGGCAATCTGAGGGTCGCGGGTTCGAATCAAAACAAGCTCTCCCTTTCAGCCGTGGGGGCGTTATAATGTGACGGTCAATCCTGGTAAAAGAGTAACCCAAGAGTTGGTGGTGGTGACTAGCTGTCTTCCCTCTAGTCTTACACTGCTAAATTAGAGTCGGCTAGCGCAGATAGGCCCCGTTTAGCTTTGCGAAATTCAAACCAAACCAAACCTACTTAAAAGAACGTTGGTTTTCTTTTAACACTGTAGTATTTCAAACTTTGACAAATGTCGTTTCAACTTTAATATCAGTACAACAACGAGACATATGGAAAAATCTATTTTTTCAAGGCAAAGACACAGATTGGTGAGATGCCTATAAAAATTAGCATTTTTAATGAAATGCAAAAGAAAGAAGATAATACCAAGAATGATAAAAGTGAATTGCAACATCAAAAGTAAAATGTGGAATATCAGTTGAAGTAGGCTAAAGAGAATATACCGAACATTACCATCGAACAAAAGAGAAGTTTCATAGCCTAGTAAAAAAAAGGTGTATCAATTTTACTTAACTTTATCTAAAGAAATGAACAGAGTGGAAAAAAAATCGTGGATAAGAACAAAGAAAAACAGTGATAAGTATACGACTACGTGAGATAAAAAAATAATCAAAATTTTATTGGAAAATAAAAAATAAGGAAATAAATGAAATTAATCTGATTTGATCTTAAATGCTAAATAATCTCCAAGAAAATTTGGCAAAGAAATATTAAACTGAAATTTAAACTAATCTTAGAAAACAAAACACATGTTATTAAGAGCCAGTTTTGTAACTTAATTAATCATTTAAAACTTACAAATAATAACATGAAATTTAAACTAAGGTTAGAAAACAAAACACATATTATTAAGAGCCAGTGTTGTAACTTAATTAATAATTTGTAAACTTAAAAATAATAACATGAAATTTAAACTAAGTTTAAAAAACAAAACATATTATTAAGAGTCAGTGTTGTAACTTAAAAATTTCATGTTATTATTTGTAAAGTTCAAAATGATTAATGAAGTGTAAAAATCTTTAAAAAATAAAATATGGTTATTTGTAAAGTAGATAAATAGGAATCAAAGTGGATTTATTAATAAAACAAATTATGATATAAAAATTAAGGAATTATTGAAATAGCGTAAAAACAATCCCAATGGTGAAAATTAAAATTAAAAACTGTTTAATACCTAATAAAAAACAAATGTTAATATCGTGTAATTTCATATTACCTAAGTCAAGGTCATAAAATATGTTCAAAATTCATAAAACAAGGGTTGATGTAAGACCTATAGTATATATAATTGTTTCACGTACGATGTAGTAAATTTCAAATTACAAAATATTTCATTTTTGAGAGAGTAAAATAAACATGCAGTAAATAACGTTATAGAGTTTGTTAGAAATTAGATATATAACATTAGATGGTAAGACTAATCTAATGTCTTTTGACGTTGTTTCATCATTCACAAAATGCATTATCTGTATAAAAAGTCATTACACGTTTTGAGAATAAGTTAAAAGAAAATGAGAATTCATCTTTAGGGATAATTAATATGATTAACCTTGTTGAAGGATGTGGTAAAAATTTATGTTTTCGTATTAAGTGTTAAGTTTATAACAAAAAGAAGGTTTAACTATTGGTTCTCCTTTATGTACGTTATTATGTGACTTGATCTTGGAGTTTTGAAATTGAAGCGTTCAATAAATCGGAAATGAAACCGGATATCCGGATAAGGTATATCATATCAATGACATGTGTTTGGTATAGCGGTACAGCTAAAAACATTTGGCTCAATGGAAGCAACTGCTATTTTGGCACAACCTACAAGTATTAATGGTAATAACATCCGGGAATCTATTGGAATAATAAAAATAACTTTAAAGTCTTGAATAAGGTTGAAGGACTGTTTATACATGGCGAGAAATCCTTTAAGTTAGTACATAAATTTGGTCGTAAGATTCTCAAGTAAGGTTTACACAAGGATCTTATTAATCCTTCTAAAATATCACACTCTTAATGATGGCAAAGTAAAATTTTGAAACAAGGGTTTTATCTTTTTTTTTTAATGTTTATACTGTAAATTACTGAGTAAATGTTTTATTGTATTTTGAGATAAGGGACAGTCTCATTTTTAAATATTTATTGTGTATTATTAAACTTTGATTATTTCAAAACTGTGGTACCCATTCCTTCTGCCTGGACTCACTTTTGATGATTTTAGCGCACATATCTCTTTTAAATCGTTCTTGACTTTACTGACCCATCACTTGACCATTCTCAGTCAGTGTGATACTGCTTCATCTCTCCTCTTTCTCAAGTGCTGATAGAATGAATGGAATGTGTTTGTTCTTAGTTCTGAGAAGTGCTTGGCTGGCTAGAATCCTTTGCTCAAACCAAGCCAAAAGTGTGGGGATGAGACACGGTATTTGTATGGCTGTTTCTATTGCCATTATCACGAATTTATTCTGCACCGTCTGTAACTTGGTCGTCGCTGACTGATGCACACAGCTAGGTTCCATTATCCGTTGTGGGCATTAATGTTATTCTCACCAGGTTCCTGTTCTGTACTTTCTGGACTGCAGCATATTTGAGAAGAGCGTGACTCTTCACCGATTTCTCTCTCAGATGATCAATATGTATTGACATTGTCCTTCTGCAATCCATTACATACCAAGAAAAGTGGCAGGGTGTATTTTGCTTGCATATTTGATGATCAGTATGTATTGACATTGCCCTTCTGCGATCCATTACACACCAAGAAAAGTAACAGGGTGTATTT
>NW_013669665.1:14851-30668 GCF_000517525.1 Limulus polyphemus
CCATTACACACCATGAAAAGTGACAGGGTGTATTTTGCTTGCATATTTGATGATCAGTATGTATTGACATTGCCCTTCTGCGATCCATTACACATCAAGAAAAGTAACAGGGTGTATTTTGCTTGCATATTTGATGATCAATATGTATTGACATTGTCCTTCTGCGATCCATTACACACCAAGAAAAGTGACAGAGTGTAATTTCCTTGCATACTCTGTCAAAAATTGAGAGGTGTCTGCCCTAAAATCTGATAGCGAACACTCAACAGCCTTTATCTGCAGACCCTTCATCAATTCCACTGGTGTCTGTGAGATACTTGTAATAATTATATCATCAACATGTGTAAATAATGTCATTCTGAAGCATTTCAATGCAGTGATCAGATCAGTTGAATATATTTTGAAAAGCACGGATGATTGAGGCAAACCAGAGCTGATTTTAAAACTTTCTGATTTCCATTTGTCAAAATTCAGTTGACAGCACCTGCTGTCCAGCATACTCAATATGCATTATATGTCAATGTCTTACACTCCCAAATAGCCTAACGACACAGCGCACTAATATCTGCATACACTGCTGGATGCTGTTTACGACTGCCTCGACACTTGAGAGTATGAATGTCTATGGTTTTGTCCAACCCACCTTAGTAGACACGCAATCTACTTCATTCAGATCCTGCACGTCTTTTTGCTGATACCTATTTCCATGAGCTTTACTCCCACAACTTAAATTTCTATTATTCGACATTTCTTAAGTGTGCAATGGCCTTTAAAAGTTTAGGTAACACTTCCATTATGCAGTCTCCAAAGCCCTTCTCTATTTTCTTATCCATCATAAACGAATTGATTATTTTAGCTAACTCTGAATTCTCTTACACGGATAGAGTTTTTACGTTGAGTGTCACACACCAGCTGAGTCTGGTACAAAAACCTCTTTCACTTTCTCCTCAATTACATCTTTCTTTTGACCTCACGAAAGTTTTGGATCTTGTTCTGTATTGAAAGCCTATAGACAGAGTGGGTTTTTCAGGCAGTCTTCCTTGGCTACATGCATGCGTATGGGCTTGTGGTAGCTGTCCAATAAATGCACTAGTTTTCATTTCAACTAAAGTAAAGCAGCAGGTGTAGAAACAACGAGGTCTATGGCTGAGTCTTAGTCTCTCTACCTTTCTCTCTGCTATTATTTTGCTGCACATTTTATTGTCTGTAACGTAATTTAAGCTTTGTAGGATCTTCTCCAATGATCATTCATTCAGATATTAATAAATGACCAGACAGGTGGGATTCTGGTAATTGATGTCGCTTGTAATGATGACTTCTGTGCCCATATTCAATAGAAGATTCATCAAACTCTTCTATCTTTTTTCCTGTGTCATCATGTCACTGGAGGACATACAAATTGACCAGATTCTATTTATTGTCAGGGATCTTCAGGTTGATTGCCAAAGTCTCTGCATCCTCTGTGGTTTTAGGAACAGGTTGTTGGTAGCATTCAATGTTAGCATCTAAAAGAAAGAACGTCCTCTTTTGAATGTTTCATACTGACAATAGTTCACAAATATTTGGACGTGGCTACCATATCATGGTCTCTCTTGTAGCCTTGTTTCTTTGGCAACTACGACATTGTTCTCTCTCTCTTTTCGTATACGGATGTTTCACTATATTATCCAACCATATTTACTGTGAGTTTTCTCCATTTTACTTACCTTCTTGCTTCATTTCAATGTGTGTGTGTGTCTTGAAACACATTTGTCGTTGCACTGCCTAAGTTACTTCTGATGGTTCTGCCAACAGCCAGTTTAGGCTAGGGAGGAGCCTTATTACTTTATTGGAGCTGGTGGAACTTCTTATTGGTGTTAATATCTCACTCGTTGTTGCCACGTGTACCTAGCCTTCAATCTGACAGGCATTAAGTTGAAGCTATAACTTGATCGCATGTAGTTGCTTTTTCACTGGTGGAAACATCCTGCTGGTATTTCCCTCTTCCCAAATGTTTACCTATCATGCAATAGTTTATAACCTAATGCTACTGTATGTTATTTAGTTGCTTATGAACTTTTTTACTTTATTAATTAATTATTCATTGTTATGTGTTTTTTTTATTTTGTTATATTTTCACCCAAAGTAAATAACAGGTGGTCGCATCTTCAATAACAATAATTAAAAACAAACAAACAATGTAAGCGTAGTTTAATACAAATAAGTTAGTTTATAAGTGCACAAATTGAATAAATTAATCTAATATAACTTAATTTAACTAGCATAGAATACCCGTGCTCCACTGCGGGGTTCACAGAGGCTCCAATGTACTGATAAAGCTCCTCCATTATCTACAATTACTTCTATAGCTATCCAAGAAAAGGAGGGGTCTGTACCCGAAAACAGATAGTATTAAGACATCCGACCTTGGTACTTGAGCAAGTGAAGCAATGTGGTCCCATTAGCTTATTTGTCAGAGTATGAAGATAACACAAAGTATGATTCCAGATTAGAGTTTAGTGACCCTAAAAACCTATTTCTAGATCCCCATCATACTGGGAAACCTTTCGGACACATTTTAGCCCCATTCCCCTTGGTAGGAGATACGTCAAAGACATAAGAACTCCCCACTTTGAGTCCGCCGGTCAAGTTTAGTCGTGCTAACCTCCAAAAGTGGTGTAGGCGTTCACGAATGAACAAATTAATGCACCATGTTTATTCATACAGGCATGTAATATAATTTAATTAAATGTAAAGTTTTTGTTTTTATGTTCAAAATATGTAATTTGTTTTGCAGTAATCGAGTATAATACTGTTCTACTGTTGAGTAATAGTAACAACTTTGTTCTAATTAGTTTAATAATTATTAAATAATTATAACTATTAATAATATAATTATTATTATAATTATATTATAATATAATTTAATACTTTATTTTTTAAATGTAGACAATGTATTTGAGCATTTTCTTCGTAGTTATTAGGTTTAACACTGTTACAATGTTGAATGACAGCGTTGACCCATTTTGTAATCTTTCTACTCATACAATTACGAAATAGGCCTAACTCATTTACTCTCTAACGCATAAACTAAACACTATAGAAGAATGGCAAAAAAAACACAAGTCTAGCCTACTCTTAATAGTTATTTAATATAAAGTTAAACAACTTAGGTAAACTTATCTAGTTAATTATTATATTCTCAAATAACTCGAAATTAGTTACATATTTATAGTATATTTGAAAAAAACGTCCCACAGTGGGTCAGCGGTAATTTTACAGACTTTTAACGCTAAAATTAGGGTTAAATATCTCGTGGGAGACAGAACACAGATAGCCTATTCCGTTACTTTACACTAAAACAAACAAACACACGAAAAATATTATTTGGGTTACAATTAAAAACAACATCCGAAAACTTTGGGGACAAAAATTTAATAACTCAAGTGAATTTTTTTCACAAACTAATGGTACACAGATAGACACTTCAACACCAAAATACGCTACTGCTGTCTTATTGAGTAAATTCAGTCACTCAGGGGACACTTTAAGAAATTGGCATTGGAATTTTGAGTCTACAAAGGTTTTAATTGTGTATTAAAATGATGTTTTTTGTAGAAACTTTAACTTCAAACTTTATACGAAAAAAGAGTATGCGTGTTTTAGCGCAATATTACACAACAGATTAACTGCGCTCTGTCTAGCAAGGGAAATCGAATCGCGAATTTTAGCGTTAAAAATCTGTAAAACTTGCCGATATCGCGAGGAGAGATAGACTGAAAATTTCTATTAATATTCGTTAGTTGTATTGTCACGCCATCACGCATGACTGTATTTTCTATCCATTTTATATAACTGAAAGAAAGTCCCAAAAACTAGTCTGGAAAAAAATAAACGTTTTATTCCATAAAAAAGAAGAAGTGGCCACAAATAAACTATTTGTATTTTGTTTTTTTAAGTAATTCCTAACAATGAACAGGAGTTGCCTTGTCCACTGAAGGTTGGTATTTCGGCATACTGTTTGTTCTCTGGGCTTGTAAGGCTGGAAGCTTCCAGCTTTTCTTGCTACAGAATCTCCGGATGGGAGGCGACATCCTGATAGTTTACACATTTGCGTGATTGCGTGCAGATGCTTTTTCTGGCTCTGCGATGCAGCCTACGAAGATTCTTTGCAGATAAAATATCACTTAGTGCTTTTTCCAAAGCGCGACTCATTGTAAACGGAATGGTAAATCAGCAAATAATGCGTGGGCATCCTCGGAACATTAGATAACTCAGAGGAATAACCACCAAGGGCTACTTCAGCATTTTCATTGCAAACTTCTTTGTTCTAACGAATCACTTGCAAAGTTTCTCCGTCTTTAAACTCGCGAATTCCTCAAAAAATGACTCAACATGAAAGATTTCCTACACTTCAACGTTTTTTCTTCTTTGGAATATGAGGAAAGAATTCTGAGATATATAAAATGTGTATTTCATGTGCTAGCGAGCTACGTGTTATTTGTGACTGTCACAGTGACAATTTGAACATACTCGAAAAAGGTTGAAAATTTAAAAGGATTATATATGTATGTTAACCGAAACCACTGAACAGACTGCTCTTTTAAACTTAGAAGACGTTTCTTTGGTCAAAACGTGAGTTGATACAGTTTTTTAAAGCATTTTTTTCCACCTGGAAGATTTACATAAAACCAAAACGTTTTGCTAGATTTAGATGAACCAAAATAAAATTACTTTGAACTGTTTTAATGAGACAGTGGTGAAAAGGATGGTAACAAGCTTCAACAACAGTCCAGATGGTGTCACGATGTGTCTTTGAACTCAGTAAATCACATACATATGATCATGGATATTTCGGCATTAGTTTAACTACGTTAGAACTAACTCACTATAGACACTGTTAGTGATTTAGTTGGTTTGGCTTTTTTATTGTTGAACCATGGATATTTCAGCATTAGTTTAACTGTGTTAGAACTAACTCATTATAGTACGCTCTTGGTGGTTTAGTTTGCTAGGCTTTTTTTTTAATTGGTAATATCTTTAAACAATGACGTTATATAACTTCATAAACAGATTTAGAAAGTAGATGGACAAACGTTATTGTATGTTCATATTCGTATTTTTTACTTTAATTTTCACCGCCATTGTATCAGGTGAAGTTGTGCCTAAGCGAAATATACATTTAAAATAATGCAGGCGTTGTGTGTTTAGTTTCTTATCAAGTTTATATTATTAAAAGTTCTGCTATATCCAGGCAGCATAAGAACTTCCACGTGGTGGTTCTCTTTCTTACCAGTAAGTCTCCATCCTTTCTTCTTAAAGATAAACATGGAGAAACATATAAGTTTGAACATATAAGTTTTCTTTATGAGTACAACACTTTAAATAATAACACATTAAAATTCATGTCGTGAGATATAATTAATCAAACACGTACGTGTAAATGGTTTACGTAAAACGTAATGGGCCTTATAACTTCAATGGTTATGTCTTAGTGCATTTGTTACATATTTCATTGAAATGTGGTTTGAGTTCGATCTCGAGCTTTTGTAGAGTCATGAAACCTACAGATGAAATAGCTGAGCATTCGTAGCCATAATTACGTCATGATGGGTTCAGTACAAACGTATTTCAATCCGTCAGTAATCAAACTAAACCATAATATATTACATAAAATATCTTACATTTCAAAATTTAAAATATTGAACTACTTATAATTATTATGCTGGGTGGTTGGTGATTTCAAATATTTAATTAAGACAAATATATTTTTAAATACGAATAACCGATGAAGGACTGTAGCGTTTAACGTGACAGCTATGAAATCATTCATAAATTCCAGTTGCGTGTGTACGAGCGCACATAAATGAATATGAGAACATAGTATATATATAAGCGTATTTTAATGTCTATAATGTCAAATACTAGTGTATATAAATGACATTAGGTTTGCTGTCCTAAATGCAATTAGTTTCACGTTATTAAACGAAGAAAGTATTTATACATAAGCCAAGCAGCAAAAGTTAAATATAGTAAGCAAAATCAGTGGCACTACCTCTTATGCTACTTTTTCAGTAGAAATAGAAATACATAAGATGGCAATTACATTTATGTTTAAATGTACAATATCATGAAATTCTACTGATTCTCTTGTGATATAAGTGATATTATACGGGTGTTTTTTTTACGTCTTTAATATGTATCTTATAATGTTATATTTAGTCACCATTTATGCATATTCCAACAGATTTAAATAAGTTTTAGTATCTTACATTAGATTCATATTAATAACCAGTTTTAAACTAGTTTCAGTATCCTATTCTAAATTGTTTAAGGGACCAGGATTAAACCCTTTTCAATATCCTATTTTAAGGTATTATAAAGGACCAGGTTTAAATTAGTTTCATTAACCTATTCTAATTAGAATCCGTAACTAGATTTAAGCTTTTTTCAGTATCCTATTCTAACTAGTTTTAGTAACCAGGTTTAAGCTAGGTTCTGTATCCTTTATAAGTTAGTGTTAATAACCAGGTTTAAGCTTGTTTCAGTATCCTATTCTAACTAGTATTAGTAACCAGGTTTAAGCTAGTTTCTGTACCCTTTATAAGTTAGTGTTAATAACCAGGTTTAAGCTAGTTTCTGTACCCTTTATAAGTTAGTATTAGTAACCAGGTTTAAGCTAGTTTCTGTACCCTTTATAAGTTAGTATTAGTAACCAGGTTTAAGCTAGTTTCTGTATCCTTTATAAGTTAGTGTTAATAACCAGGTTTAAGCTAGTTTCTGTACCCTTTATAAGTTAGTGTTAGTAACCAAGTTTAAGCTAGTTTCTGTACCCTTTATAAGTTAGTGTAAATAACCAGGTTTAAGCTTGTTTCAGTATCCTATTCTAACTAGTATTAATAACCAGGTTTAAGCTAGTTTCTATATCCTTTATAAGTTAGTGTTAGTAACCAGGTTTAAGTTAGTTTTTGTATCCTACTTTAGGTTAATATCAGTAATGATATTTAAGTTTCTTTTAGTATTCAATATTAAGCAGGTATACGTTAGTATCATAAATTAGTATCAGAACCAAGCTCAAATATGTTTCAGTATCTTATATTGAATTAATATTAATAATCAGACTTAAGTTAGTATTAGAATCCTACTTTGTGTTAGAATTAGTAATCGAGCTTAAAATTATTTTCAGTGTGTTAAGTTACCATTAGTAACTAGAATTAAGCTAGTTTCTAGATCGTCTCTTAGTTTAGTGCCGATAACCAGTTTCAAGTTAGATACAGAATTCGGCCAACTGGAAAGGAGATGGAAACCATACTGCACGAGGGTAATATTCTTATTAATCAAATCGAAACAGTGTAGACATGTTTCCATTTCATAACCTTCGGAGAGTTTTTGTTGTTTCATTTATAAAGACGAAACACACAGTATTTTCCTGTGAGGAAGTATGAATAGCATAGAATTGATTTTTATAGCAGCGGAGATGAAATATGTCTACATATCACGTACATAGACATGGAAAGGTGGGAGGTATAGAAAAACCGACTTTGATGGTAATCGCATTAGAAGTATCAAGCAGAATAATATTTAATTTCTGAAATATCAGAGGCCTATTCTTTGGTACCATCATAACACTATATATCACAGACCTTACTATCCGTCAGTATAACAGTTGTTTGAAACAAATAATACGTCTACTCGTCAAACACACACAAAACTCTTCGAAGATTAGCATTAGCAAAAAATAAAAAAAATGTTAATGTAAATACTAAGATCAATGCACTGATTAAATGTATACCTTATGTCATGCATGACGTTAATCGCCACAGTTGGTTTACTTTTGTGGTATTGAACTTATCTGTAAACATGATCGTGGAAAGAAAACTTTTTTAAGAAATTAAATACATTGAAAAACTCGATATTAAAATAAAAAATCAGTCGGTATGTAAATGTTATCTACATTATACATTAGAGGATTTTTATAATATATAACAATTAATTAGATTTTGTTCTAAATGTTCATTTGTCGTAATATTAAGGAGTTTTATTGCACAGGTAATTTTTAAACAACAACAAAAAAATCACAGGAAATGGAAAAAACATCGTCACCTTCACACATTTTAAAACGTACTAGACTGCTTCTTTCAGTCCCTAAACCATTTTATAACACGACTCCGTGAGTTGAAAAAAGTAAAGACAAGTATTCTTATCGAAAGTGTTTCTCTTCTTTTAGAAACCATTTTCTAGTTTCGAAATTCTTAATGTGGTTGTTGTATGTTTTATCCCGGAAATCCAATGGTTTAGATAAAAGGTTAAGGAACAAAGAGTAGATGGAGAAAACAACCAACTGTAAAATTTCTTCTTAAATTCAACATAAAACTATCAAAAACGTGAGAACAACTATTAACCCTTGTAAAAATACAGATGAAATCCAGTTTCAAAGAGGCTAATATCGTCTAAATTTTAAGGAAGGAAAAGTGACATTCCTGAATTAATTCCAAATCCATAAAAAAACAGCTCAGAGTTTCACGAGCCAATTGGCATAAGCGAAAAGATTATTAATACAGTGACCTTCGTAACTGATGAAATGAAAGCGACAACTGAAGTTTCTGCCTAATAATCAGATTACTGGGTTCTTATATATGATTTTACTTCAGAAAACTTATTACGTATTTAAGCTCAGATTGAAAAACGAAGAAACCAAGTGAAATTTGAAAACAATTTTTTGCAGTACAAAACAATCGTCATCAATAATTCAGTAACGACGACAATCGTCAGCAATAATTCAGTAACGACAACAATCGTCAGCAATAATTCAGTAACGACGACAATCGTCAGCAATAATTCAGTAACGACAACAATTGTCAGCAATAATTCAGTAACGACGACATTCGTCAGCAATAATTCAGTAACGACAACAATCGTCATCAATAATTCAGTAACGACAACAATCGTCATCAATAATTCAGTAACGACGACAATCGTCAGCAATAATTCAGTAACGACAACAATCGTCAGCAATAATTCAGTAACGACAACAATCGTCAGCAATAATTCAGTAACGACAACAATCGTCATCAATACGACACAATCATCATCAATAATTCAATAACGACGACAATCGTCAGCAATAATTCAGTAACGACAACAATCGTCATCAATACGACACAATCATCATCAATAATTCAATAACGACGACAATCGTCAGCAATAATTCATTAACGACAACAATCGTTAGCAATAATTCAGTAACAATTTATTTTAATTCGAGTAAACACTTACCGAGTGAAATGATTTGATTTAACTAGAATTTTGAAATAGCGATAAAAATTACTGGCCTTGTAAGTTCCGTTCACCAGTGAAATATGTCTTAACATAAAACACAACTGAACATTAAATAAAGTACGTGTAAAAGCCTTTGTTAATATTACTAAAATGTACCGTTCTTTTTTTACTCTTTATTATTTTCCTTCTTAAAATTGTTATGAGATGTCAGTCTTTTTCCTGGGCTATATACTATGAATTATTTGATTAACCTTTGAAATGCTGGTAGGATCCTAACGCTTGTTTACTTTTTCCTTTGTAATTTGTTCTTTCTGACTATAAAAACTATATCATAAAAAGAGCATGACGTTCGGTTCTAAGTGCCTTCGAAAGCGTTTGGCTATAAGTCTTAAATGGTTACTGTCAACTAGTTTATGAGATCTTAACACAGCTGGTTTTATTTGAGAGACCAGACGTAACTCGACATACCTACTTTGGTTTTCTTCCAACTGAAGATTGCCAGCAAACTCGGAATTAGCGAAAAGCTTTCAAATGTATGGAAAAAGTGTATTATTCTCGATAGGTAAATGTTTTTATACAAACAGAGATGCATCTTCTTGTGTGTATTTGCTGATACACGTGAAATAAGTCTCTATACTTAATGAACTGCTCAATTTATGACTTAAGCTTTAACTACGTATTTAAACATATAGAAACCCAGGACCTGTGTGTATTGTATTTAATTTAGAAACTTATTTCATGTTCGATTCTCACCCACAAAAATGAAGAGCAGTAGCTGTTAGATAAAAAGTAAAAATACGAACACAGATCTAGGTATGTTCGAAACTGTTTTTTTAGTTTGAAATACAATAATATAAATGTCACGTTTTTATAACTGAAAAAGCACATAATTCCTAATCTGCCTTTTTTTTTCGGATGAATATTTCAGAATTAGTAACGGACTGAGTGGACTGTGAATCAAAGGGTTCATGGCTCGCGTTTCTTTTGAAGCAATGGATACATTATATGAAGACAGTCAAGTACCAGTAATAGATTTGATGAGTGGTGTTGGTTATCTGCCTTCCTTTTAGTTTTTCAGTTTACAATAAGGAACAGCTAGCAACTTATAGAAATAGTTACGTTATAATTTGATGGCCATTTAAGCAAAAAGAACATACTTGGAAGTGTAAGTGCTAAAATATGCGTATCTTGACATAAAAATGGTTGTGCCATCCTTCAGCGTAAGAGGGCAAGAATGGTGAGCCTCCACCAATAGAAAACACTCACTGAATGAATATCTTGCAAAGAAATATTCCTATTTAAAAAGAATTTCTGAATCAACCTTTAACCCTAAAAATGACTTATAAAGAATAATAGCAAATTAGCAGTAGCTGATGGTATAAAGAGCTCTCATTTTCCTTTTAACTAATGTACAACTTCATCTTTTTTCATAGCTTTAGCCTCTGTCCTTTATTTTTAGCGAAGTGAGTACTGCATTGACATATATATGTATTTATGGTCTAAGTTGGTGTGCGTCTGTAAACCAGCCAAGTTTAACTTAAAAGTAAAATGAAATTGTAAATGTCTAAATATTTACTACTAATTTTGAAAGATTTATTCAAAATACAAGTAACGTCTATGTTTTTTTTTTATATATAATAGACGATCTTATTGTAACACGGTAAATTATTTTATGAACCACTTTTATTTTGATGCAATGTCGATTGTTGCGAGTCAACTACAAGAATGTTTAAATCTGATTGTTGTGAGTCTATTATAAAATCATGTAAAGCTAATTATCAGATGGTGAGCCTGATGGTCAACTAGTCATCTAGTCCTACTGAAAATACACCTATTTAAGATAACTAACAGATACCGAAGTTTACAGAAGAAAGGACGGAAACACATACATGTTTTAGTTTCCTCTTTACTTAGGCCTGGAGTGGCCCAGTGATTAACGTGTCGGGTTGGTGACGAAGACTTCAGGTTCAAGACGTGATTCCAGTGAATACGCTCCGCATTTTAGCTGTGAAAGCGTTATGGAAGTGACAGTCAGTTTCGTTATTTGGCTCTGAAAACCCCTGTGGCGGCGAATGGCTGCCTTTCATCTGATCACTAGCTTACGGGTTTCTGACCTGGCCATTTAGCCATTTGTTTTAAAATTCCAGATGAAATTCTTTGTTACTAAGTAAATTATTGTTTAAAGACCATCTGGAGATAAACTAAAAGGTTCTTATGGACGAAATGTTTTATGCTATTACTAATAACGCTTTAAGAAACATATTGTTTACGTATGCAATATTTAATTATTGTTAAAAAAGCTCATTACTTCATGCTTTTTTTCTCTATAAAATTCATACTGATAAAAAAATCTCTAGTTCAGTTGGTTTCATTGTCAAGTTATATTTATATGGAAAAAATAGACCTCATTGGTATATTACAAGCATACTGAAAACCTAGGGTCCATCATTTCTATACCACAGTGTATTTCTACTTTATTTTTAATGTTAAATATTATTGGTTTAAACAAAAGCCACATATACGTTTCACAGTAAACCAACTAATTTCAGTAGGTGTATTCCCCTTGAAAATCAAACGACAAACAGCATATATGTGTGTATACGTATTCCGATTTTCTTACCGAACAAAAGAAAAACATTATTCAATATTACTTCTATGCTCATTTAAAGAGCAATTTTCTGTATTTTCTTTAATTGTTGCGAGATGCTTTTATGTAATGGTAGAATCTTGTAGTTGACTTACAAAAAGCAAGTGCACAGAACAATTATTTTATACAGTCTTATAATTGACTCACAACAATCAGATTTAAACAATCTTGTAGTTGACTTACAAAAAGCAAGTGCACAGAACAATTACTTTTATACAGTCTTATAATTGACTCACAACAATCAGATTTAAACAATCTTGTAGTAGACTCCCAACAATCAGCTTTACATAATCTTGTAGTTGACTTACAAAAAGCAAGTGCACAGAACAATTACTTTATACAGTCTTATAATTGACTCACAACAATCAGATTTAAACAATCTTGTAGTAGACTCCCAACAATCAGCTTTACACAATCTTGTAGTTGACTTACAACAAACAAATTTACAGAACAGTTAGTTTTATACAGTCTTATTATTGACTCACAACAATCAGATTTAAACAATCTTGTAGTAGACTCCCAACAATCATCTTTACACAATCTTGTAGTAGACTCCAACAATCAGCTTTACACAATCTTGTAGTTGACTTACAAAAAGCAAGTGCACAGAACAATTAGTTTTATACAGTCTTATAATTGACTCACAACAATCAGATTTAAACAATCTTGTAGTTGACTTACAAAAAGCAAGTGCACAGAACAATTACTTTTATACAGTCTTATAATTGACTCACAACAATCAGATTTAAACAATCTTGTAGTAGACTTCCAACAATCGACATTGCATAATCTTGTAGTTGACTTACAAAAAGCAAGTGCACAGAACAATTAGTTTTATACAGTCTTATAATTGACTCACAACAATCAGATTTAAACAATCTTGTAGTAGACTTCCAACAATCAGCTTTACACAATCTTGTAGTTGACTTACAAAAGCAAGTGCACAGAACAATTACTTTTATACAGTCTTATAATTGACTCACAACAACCAGATTTAAACAATCTTGTAGTAGACTCCCAACAATCAGCTTTACACAATCTTGTAGTTGACTTACAACAAACAAATTCACAGAACAATTAGTTTTATACAGTCTTATAATTGACTCACAACAATCAGATTTAAACAATCTTGTGGTAGACTCCCAACAATCAGCTTTACACAATCTTGTAGTTGACTTACAAAAAAGCAAGTGCACAGAACAATTACTTTTATAATTTATATATCAGCTTTATCAGTCTTATAGTCGACTCACATCAATCAGTTTAAATACCCGCAACTAAAATGAACCGAATAACAGGGTCTACTGTCACGTTTACAAACCCCCATAGCATAAAGAGCAAAGTGTGTTCAGGGGCATATTGTGGCTCAAACCTTGGACCTTTGATCCACCTTAGTTGCTGTTGAAATACCAACAGAAATGAACTTGCCTTAATTATTTATATTGTATCTGTATATAGATATAAAAGAAATGAGTATGAAATATAGACTGTATAAACCAATAGAAAAAGTTTGTTCAAGTAGGTTCGTACAAGTGTTTTTCCACACTTTTTTTGAGAAACATAATAACACCCTAAAGGTATAACATTTGTATTATATGTGTGATAAATAGCTTCCAGATCTTATGACATTTAGGAAAAAAAAGTCACGTTATTTCAGACAGTGTTCAATTACTGGTAACTTTCTGTGTGATAAATTTCATTATTACTCACGCATGTGTAGTAAAATTACTATTTTGCATCGATTAGTTAACCCACACTAAATATATATGTGTTTATTTCAAAGGACTGAATATTCGAACTGTCTTTTCTTATATTTTGCTTTTAAGTTTAGTTTTGAAATTTGTTTCGACCATAATTTAGTTATTAATCGTTTCAGTAGTTGGACTTTTTTAACCATCGTTAAACCACAGTTCATTTATTCTGCGTTCCTTTGTTTAAGCACAAATCTGTACAATAGGCTATTTGCATTGTGCCCGCCAAAGAAATCAAATCCTGAATTTTAGCATTATAAGCGATCACCCTAAACTCTGAGCCAATGGGTGTAATATTTATGCTTCATATTGCCTATGTATTCACGACTTGTTTTACAGACAGTTTGTAAGTACGAGTGTTACACACACAAAAAGATTGAATAAAAATACCATCAGTATTGCATTTAATCCCATTGATTTCTGCTGGAGTCTCTAATGTATATTACACATAACGCAAGAGATTCGCTTAATTGTTTTCGGTCATTTGTTTACTGTAAATATTGTAACAAGAAACAACATAAAACTACACATATGGTGCAATTTGTGGACATGACCTATAGTGGACAGTATCAAACCAAGTCAGTAATTTAAGTTCAAAGGTCTAATTCCTCGTTCATTACTAATATATCTACGTTCGTCTGGAATCTACCTACCTACTATTTTTCAGTATCTCAGCTAAATTTTAAGCAGTTCACTTCAATTATTGTTAAACTTCTTGTTTAGGAAGTACATCATAACTAAATGTTCAAACCAGTCATGTAGCCAACGCAACAACAAAACGTGTAACTACATTTTTAGGACTGACTTATGCATCATTAATGGAAAATAATGAATCAACTTTACCTTTTACCTGAAGAGAAAATATTAATTATTTTTAAATACTGAACTCACTGTCATGATGAGTAAAGTCAAAATATTATCTCTCTATAGATCTATCTAACCGTTAATTCATCTGTCTATCCATCTATCTCTCTATCTAAATAACCAAACAAAAAATATTTTTATGTACACATAAACAAATAAAACTAGTACACAACTTGCATAGTGGAAATAGTAAAACATTATTTAATTGGATTAATGTAAGATTAGGAATATATGTGGGTACAGTTCGCAAATCTCACTCGTCCTAAGCTAGGAGAATTGAAATCAGTCATAATTCGGGGGAGAAAAACAAGAAGAAAGAGGACAGAATTATTTGATATCACAGCCATGAGATTGTCAACAATGGAATTTTCTAATCTCGTACGTCTCCAATCTCAACTATGTGTGTTTGTGTGTTTTATTATTTTGACTAATATACCTCAAGGGGGGGGGGGGGTACCTCAGCTGCTAATCTGGCTCTGCATCTATTTTCCTGAAGTTTTATCTGATTTTGAATTGACCTCTCGCATATCTCGGTCACTTTAGCCTTTTTCCATAATACGAGTTTTTACATTGCAATTTCTAGCATTATCAGGAAACAATCAAACTGTTTCTTCTGTATTAGCATATTTCAATATTGGATAGATAGCCCATTGTGTAGCTTCGTGCTTAATTAGAAACAAAAAAAAAGAACTCGACTTTGTCTTGGTCTTTCAGATCTAACACGAGTTTAAGCATCAAAGATTAACGAATCGCGAATAGCGAGGCAACGGACCGTACAAAGCAAAAAAATGTGTTTTTACGTAGTTATTTTCATATTATTCGCCTGATGGTCAGTTTCTCGGTGACACAACGGGTAAAAACTATGGTAACAACGTTAAAGTTACGTGTTTGTTTCCCACAACGGGTATAACACATATGATCCATCAGGTAGTTTTGTGCTAAAACTAACTATAAGTTTTCTCAAAAATATCATCGCATCTCAAAAAAGTATATAATAATTCGTTGCACAAATAACACATTTGTCGTAGCCTGTGAATTAATTAAATATTCACTCTAAACAATAACGTTTAGAGTGAATATTTAATTAATTTTGATTGCAATCTTTGCTTTTCGTAAAACAGTATATGCATTTAGTTTAATTACAAAATTCAAGAAGCTTTACCATGCTTTAGTGGGGATTATCAAAGCTCTAATAAATCTTTATAAGAATTTCCGCATCTCAAAACGTGAATGAGCCCGGCATGGCCAGGTGGATAAGGCGCTCGACTCACAATCTGAGGGTCGCGGGTTCGAATCC
>NW_013669665.1:30732-55387 GCF_000517525.1 Limulus polyphemus
AGGGACGGCTAGCGCAGATAGCCCTCGTGTAGCTTTGCGCGAAATACCAAAACACACTTGAGAGCTACATGCATCAGTACATATAACATTATAGCTGTTACCTCTCATTTTGAAAATATTGTATGGGAAAAATACAATACTTTATTTCTTTATTTTCTTGATTAGATATTTTTATTGCCTGTACTGTTTTAATCTCTCATTTACTTTTCCGACTTAAATGCATGTTTAAAAGCTTTTGTATTGCGGTTTCATATTAAAATTCGTGTTTCGTAATAATATATTAATTTTGAGACAAATAAACATGTAATTACATTAATATTCTTCTTTTTATTGCATAATTAGCAACAAAGATTTCGACTTTCAGCGGAAAGTTTTTATATGGTTCATACGTAAAACATTATTTATAAACTAAAGCTTTCTAAATTTCAAACAGTGCTGTACAATTCAAATAAGAAGAAAAAATGCAGTCAAACAAGTAGAATATCGTAATGTTAGTTTGTTTGTAGTTATGTACAAAGCTACACAAAGGGCTATCTGTGCTCTGCCCTCCGCGGGTATCGAAACCGGGTTTCTAGCGTTGTAAGTCCGCAGACATCGTAATATAATCAATCCATGTGAAACTACATAAAACTACTAAACACATATAGACATAAATTAATAAGACTATTAATTACGCTGCTTATATATTTGTTTTGGTTGCTTAATATAAGCAGACTAATATTCATTGCACACAAATCTAAAACTCGTTTAATCTATTCCTATTATTAAATAGACAGGGTTTGGTTTTTCGATGATTGTGCCGACCTGTGGATGGATCCATGGTCTCGATGCCACAAAGCTACGATCCCCACTTTAGGGGTGTGGATACTTTATGAGAATAACAGTCAAATTAAATCCCTTTACTAAAGTAGAATAGCCCAAGAACTGGCGATGGCCGCTACTGACTAGCTGCCTTCCTTCTACAGTCTGTCTGTTTAAAATTAGGAGTTAATACAGATAGCCCTTGTAAAGCCTGAAATAAATAAACAAGCAATTTGTTCAAAATATTTGGTTCGGTTAACCATACATACATACATACCCAATTTGTTAAAAAATATTTGGTTCGGTTAACCATACATACATAACATTTATGTAAAATTGATATTCTGAAGGATATTAATAATTAATGATAGTTTGAACACGTAAAAGAAACACTACTTTTTGTCCATAACTTGGGCTGCTAACCAGAGAGAGCCAGCAGCGTCGTCACAAAGGCTTTAATCGATTAACAGTCACTTTCATAACGCGCCACCAGCTAAGAGTATGAAACATGTTCAGTGGCATCACGTCTTGAATGCTGGATCTTTCGATCCGCAGTCTGGCACACTAACCACTAGATATGTCCTGGTAAGCAGATTAATAGAAACTAATTAATCCTTCAGTTGATAACTAATGAGCTATATAGATTCATACATTTAAAAAAATATATACATGAAATTAATTTAATCAGTGGTATAAACGGAGTCCTGTGTAGATTTACAGCTGAATATCAAGTGATATGATAAAATTATCATAGAACAAACACTACATGGGCAATAAATATTAGGCTTAGTTCCCGCCATTATAATACTTAATTCTTTCTAAAATTAAATCTTTCTGTTACAAATAAAAGTACAACAGAAAAATACTAACGGGCGTTTTTTTTTGTGTTGTTTTTTTCTTAATACCATTTGTAAGTTTGTTCAACTGTAAAAGCTTTTAAAGGTACTATGTTAGTAAATGCTGAGTGCTCAAATTGCAACAACGAACATAATACAGTTCAATACGACTCTGACAAATATCATCATTCCAAAAAAGTGTAGATTAATCAATGCAACTAGTTCTTTTGTTATTTTATTTTAGGGCAACAATTAATACCCTAAAGGTGTGAACTAAACAATTAATACCCTAAAGGTGTGAACTATATGTAAACAATTAATACCCTAAAGGTGTGAACTACAATTCCTTACAATAAAATAGTCATTCATGAAGCCGATCTTTGTTTCGTGTCCCTTTCAACTTGCCATAACTTTTTGTATTTAGAATCAGGATACGATTAGTTTGAACAAATATAAATTAATGATAGGATGGATTATAGCTACCTTTATTCTTTTTTTTTAACTGAATATCCATTAATTAAAATAATGTTTAAGTTATATAGCTTTGAATGCAAGTATTCCTTGCTTGATACAGTTTTGTATAAATCACTACAACAGCACCAGTTCGTTACTTGTACTTTTGTTCCGTAGACCACTATGATGACATTTGTTCATTTCCTGTACTACGTTTGGTTCTGTGAATTACTGAAACAACGTATGTTCGTTATCTGTACTCTGTATGGTCAGTGAATCACCGCAATAACAACGTTTTTTACCTGTACTCTATTTGTTTGTTTCTATGAGCCACTTTGACTACATCTGTTCCTTATCTGTGCTCAGTTACT
This sequence comes from Limulus polyphemus, assembly GCF_000517525.1. NCBI lineage: Eukaryota > Metazoa > Arthropoda > Merostomata > Xiphosura > Limulidae > Limulus > Limulus polyphemus. The sequence continues at coordinate 33,194 of NW_013669665.1, forward strand.
TTAGTTTTGTGTGTCACTCCAATGACTTCTGGTCACCAGAGTAGTTGTCAGTTGATTTGGTTCTTTGGATCACTACGACAACACCACTTCGTTACCTGTACTCGTTTTTGTTCTGGAAATCACTGGAATGACGTCTGTTTACTCAGTTTAGTTCGTTGGAGCACTGCGATTACATCTCTTCGTTACTAATTCTGTAATAGCCAATTACCTCCAGCTGAAAGCAGAAAGTTCTGGATGTTCTTAAAAAACTGGACATCCTGAAAACATATGCTATGGGACCATGTTAAGCCTACACAAGAACCTCCTCTCAGAAGTAATCATGAAACATTTTATGCAACACAGCGACAATTCTAACCACCATCATGAGTCCATGTTCTATTTTTGTACTATTCAGAAGGCGAATAAGTAAAATCTAACCAAGGCAAATAGCTCTTTTATCGTATTAAAAGATATATTTTCTAACGAAAGTAAAGAAAGTGGGACAGAATCTCAGGATCTTCTCACTGTGAAACTGAGATCAAAATCATAGCCATTTACCTGGTGAAAGTTTTCATAAAACTACTGACAGATTATCTCGTTGAAATTCCACGAATTTGTGGATTTTAAATGTTCGAGATCGATCAGTTATTTTATTGAAATATAAATGTGCATTGATGCATCATATTTTTCGTATTCAATCGAGTGGGTTGAAGGACAATTGTTAACGATTGTTTGTAGTTAAGCCCAAAGCTACACAATGGGCTATAATAAATATAAGTTTTGCCAGGGTAGGATTCACCTTTGGATTACACAATTTTACTTTTCTAACAGAGTGTTTGGCTTTTGGAATAGGTTGCCTGCAGATGTTTTGAGAACTAGACAACAATCCCAATGGATTCTCCACCAGATGATGACTCCTGGTGTGGAGACAGACTGCTTAAAAGAAGTAGAATATAGTTCCTTTACTGACGTTACCAGTGACCTTGTGACTTTCTTACTAATTTGTCACCTTTTGCCTTTCCTTGCTACACTGTACGATACCTTGTTGTCCAGCAAACTCATTCCCTATAAATGTTAATGAATACCATTCATGGTTGCTGCTTTTACCTTATTAGTGTAGAGGAGGTCAACAGTATGCAAGTAAACTTGTGCCGGACTTCACAAAAAGGCTTCTTATGCAAGCTTTCAGCTTCCCCATTTAACTTTGCCCTTGCATACCCTAGTACACACATTGAGGTCATGGTATTATGATTGTTTTCCACTTAGCTATTTATCAGGGAACCAACTGCTCTGAATTTTATCCAGCGCTGCCTGTGAGTCATTTACAAATATTATTTTTGTGGCATTGTCTAGTTTAAATATTCAAAATCGATCATATCTATTATTACAATGTACATATGTATTGATGCACCATCATTTTATAAATATTTAATGGTGAAAATGGTTGAAAATCTTACCTTCAGCAATCAAGATGAAAGTTTAAGTTATAGCTTTCAACTCGACCCTTGTGCTGCTTGTGAGAAGCTTCAATGCTCCATCAGTCTTATGTAGAAAATTGTTGCTCCATAAGATTATAAATGTCCATGGTCCTTTAATAGGTGCTTACAAACTTTTCTGCTTCACTCTCTCCTCAGTCTCTACATTTTCTTCTAGGCTGGTTTTCACAAATCTCAATGGTATCAAATGTTTATTCTAGATAAAAAAATCTGAGATTTGGTGATGATGAATTATCTCATGTTTAGCATTTGTCCATCAGTAACTGTCTCCTGAGGTGCCTTTTAGGAAATCACATGAATGGGTGGTATATGGGATCGTTATAGAGCTAGGATGTCGCAACTGAAAAGGGCAGTGAAGATATGTTCTTGTAAGCACTGTTGATGTTCTGAGTTGTTGCTGAGACTTGTGAGATGTAATATGGCCTTGATGAAAGTGACTGAATTGCATCCCGTGACCAATTTTGAGCAGGTATTTTGTATCTATTTATTCTAATCTAGCAATTTAATACTCACAGTGATTACCAGTACTTCATAATACACGATTGAGCAAGTAAGATCATGGTAGAACATAAAGAGGTGACAATCGTCAACTCTGTTTCTTGCTGCAACTTTCAGTGTATTAATGCCTTTAGTAACTCTGACTAACATGTTTTAATGTTGCTGGCGAAGTTATGTTTTCTGTTAAAAGGTATCCCTTGGTTTTTCAATATTACTTCCAGAGAGACAGCAGCGCAAACAAAGAATGGTTAAGACGTGTTCTCATTAGCATGTTTTTTTTGTATTTGCAGAACATAACTATGGTTTTGGTAGACTTGATGACTATTCCCGTTTCATTTCACCATTTGATCATCCTGTTTTAAGGATGGTTGCATTTTCCAGTTCTAAAGTTTCTACAAAGGTGTTCTGATTTGCTTCAAAGCCTTCCCATGTCTCAGCTGTGAATTCAGCAGTACTAATCCAGGTTTTTCTTCTACTGTGATATCCACTTAATGATATGGTAGTGGATCAATCTGATAGGCAAACTCTTCTAGCTACACTTTTCTCTGTGTCAGGGTTTTAAGTATATAAGTAGGCTGAGGATTCTTCTACAGTAGGTGTCTTTGACTTATTGTCAATAAATGTCAACAATAAATGGACAGCACACAATCCACTTGTTTTAAAATAATATATTCCAAACAAATCAAACGTATGTACAAAAATTATTTCCACTATAAGATATCACAATTGTATCTAAAACTCTAAATAATTCTATTTTCTTATAAAAAGCCCACACAGGCTGATTCAATTACTTTAATATCCAACTGGCAAGATGAATTATTTTTATCTACTCTGTTTCTTACTATACAATCTGCAATACGTTAACCCGTGGGTTACCACAGTTGCATCCAAAACTTTAAATAATTGTCTCCTTTTCGTCAAAGTCCACACAGACAGGTTCAATTACTTTAGAAAGCTCTTTGACAAGACAGATTATTCTCCTTATTTCTATTCAACTATGAAACTCACTGTAAAATATCGTCCCTTGTGGCTAATCACTCACACGCTCGCTAACTTCACATTTTCTAACTCTTTTCTGACTCTACTTTTTCTCTTCATTTTTATTTTACTTCACTTGACTTGCTCTCGTTTGGTCGCCTATATTTATATATTATTCACTGAGGCCTCGAACTTTCTCTAAACTATGCGAGTGGCGCTATAAGGTAACAATACTCACTTAAGGTGACGTCAACAATATTAGTAAAGCCTAGACAACAATGTAATTGCAAACACAATGTACGACTCGTACAGAGTTACCTAACGAAATCTGTCATAATTATAACTTTTAAAACAATCCATCTTCAACAGTCCTGTCTTAAAAAAACTAAACAATCATAAAATATTAAGTCATAAAATAAACTAAATAATAACACTTACATTAAATAGTCGTATATATCCAACACTCTGGGATCTAGCCAATGGTGTCTTATAGGATGATTCCGTGGCCTTTAAGATTAGATTTGTCCTTCATGGATTTTGATAAGGATTTGATAAAAATATAATTCCATATATCAGGTTTGTCCAGCTACTCCAATACTAGATCCAATAGATTGATCATTTAATGTTCTTAAATATGAATATACTCATGCCCTGTATCTACATTACATGTATTTGTTATTGTTCAGTGTATTTCGGCCAAGATAAATATGGCTTCTATATTAGCATGTAGGTTTAGCTCAGATAGCTATCACTGTCATTTGAACCACTCCTGCATATTATCATAGTCACATTGGTAATGTATCTGAGCATGAAGACTTTGCCTATATCTTGAACTCAATAGAGTGGGGGAACCATCATCATCGTAAACACCATAGTTTTGGTTCCTGTGCAAGCCATAAATTTAAAAAAGTCATGACCCGTATTTTGGAAGAGGGTCACTCATAGAAATAACGATCTCTATTTCTTGCAATATTTGCCTTCTCTGCCCGGGCTGGGTCGTATTTTGTCTGCGTGAAGTCGGCCTGGTCATATTTGTATGCTTTTCCATCAGTATGAGGGTTATCTTTTTTTTATTATCAGAAGGCTGTTTATTTGACTTTGCTCGAAGGTGGTGAAATTCTTGAGGGCACGAGCACTATTAGAAAGCTTGGCATCCTTATATGAGTTTCTAAATTTTGTTACATCACTTTGCCTTCCCGTCATCATACACATTTCATACATAAGGTGATTAGTGTAGGTAGTATGACAAGTAGAGGCGACACTCAAGGTGTAGGTAATGAAAATAATATCTCTACAGGTGTCTCTATCACCTTGGAACTCAGAAAGTATTGTTAGTTTGCTTGAGTTTAGCAGTATATGGTAAGTGGTTACACTGTGAATAGCAGAATGTAAACAGTTACCATTAACGTCTTCACCTATATCCCCAACTCGAATTGATGGTTTCCTGCTGCTAAATACATAGGAAGGAACATCTATCCTTCACCATGGTTATATTTTGTTCAAACATTGATGATTCAGGATTATGTGGGATTAGATGGATTAGATGTCTGGATGGTTTGTATCTTGTCATAGTCATCTTCTACTGAATGTAATCATAATGTTCAGAACAGATGTTACTGTCGTGTCCAATCCAAGCCACTGAGTCAGCACGTGGTATGAATTTAAAATCAATGGATGTTTAGACCCTTGAAAGAATATAATGAAATAAAATTCAGAAAACTTCTAAAGACAATAATTGTCTTTCCTAATTTGAATTTGGTAGAGTTTTTTAAGCGTGTGTTATTTATCAGCTCTATGTTTAGTATACTCCAAAAGTAACTTATTTCATCAAAAGAACGTTTCACTAATACAGATTCATCAAGACTCTTATAAAACAAATCGTTATGATAGGTTAGGTTAAATTATTCTATTAGGTTAATATTCTATTTCACGTTAAATTAGGTTAAGAGTATATTTATGTTGTCTAGACCTAAGTTTAGAGGCATAATTTCTTTGGAATACACTTAGACCTAACATTCAGCCGTCTTAACATTACGTATTTTCTGACGAATATAAGATAATCAAAGAATATTAAACCGTACAGTATTTTAATATTATTCTTAATTTGCTCATTACTAATTTACTATTCACATGAAGTTTGTTATTCACAAGTATTTTATTTATTTATCATTCATCTGGGTTAGGTTATTAAGTGTTTATGTTCTAGTAGATTAGCTCAGATTTCACACGCTTATAATTACTCTTAATGTTGTTCATACAGCTAAGGCTGAGGTGGTAAATTACATATGGCAATAACATTCTTTCACTCTTTTTTTTTCATGATCGATAATTAGTAAAGCATAGACCTACAAACTTGGTAAAATGTTATTATCAATCCATAACATATATATTATTGTTATAATATTATTATAGCATTTAATGTGTAATATATAATATATCATAAATATTAAACGTTAAATATATATGCGTGTATAATGTAATAAACAAAATATTTAATGTGCCGCATAGTTGTTTGCGATATTAGGATGGATGAATTTCTGATTATGGGAACAATGGCGAATAGAACCTACATCTGCAAGCTGTACCATGGGTGAAGGAATTTCTGATTATGGGAACAATGGCCAATAGAACCTACATCTGAAGCTGTACCATATTGTTCCAAAGATCATTAAGCAGAAAGGACAATTCGCTATACTCTGTTACTAGAAGGTTTAAAAAACAACACGAAGATGCTTATTAGCGATTATAAGAAGGGTTGGTAGGCGTAAGGTCCTGCGCCACGTAAGTTTCTCGACTGTGGGAGCCTATCTTCTTCATACCCCTTTTGGTCAGTGTGTGCACCCAATTCTAATAGGCTTCTGGCCCGGCGTCACTAATCTGCCTTGTTAAGGCGGAAAATGCTAGAAACTGGAATTCTAACAAGTGAGAGGTTAATGTATTGTAGCAAACAGTGATACTTTAAAAAACAGTGACTAGACGGGTGTCTGTGGGAGGAAGGAAGATTATATTTAGTGGAGAACCTTGACTTCTTCACTAGAAGAAGAAAAAATAGCAGGAAAACCAAGGTCCTCAGATGTGGTACACACAGTTAAGGTGAAGGAAAGGCCCAATGAATATTTAAATGATCAGGGCTACATTTGAATTGTTTCATTTCAGAGGGTGGGCAGCCTATATGGGCCAGAGATCCCTTGTTGTCCTTAAATGTCATGTTATAGTGATGGCCATATCTGCAGAACATACATTCTTCCTTCTTCCTTCTTCCTCTGCATCTATATTACTTTCAGTTGTCGATGGTTTTTAACAGCTCATTCAGTGTTATTGTGGGAAATATGAACAAGCAACAAGCAACTGTTACATCGATCAGTTTGGTGTCCTTCTGGGCAAGTTAAATCGATCAGTTTGGTGTCCTTCTGGGCAAATATACGCGAAATCGTTCGAATGATTTTTGGGCCAACAACAAACGTAACGATGTTAACGTTAACAAAGTTTGTAGACAGCTTGAATGGGCACGTGACGACAAAAGCTTGTCGAAACGTTATACATTTATTACTTGTGATAAAGTTTCTTTCGTTTTCCAATCAAGCCGTCTCCAAACTTTGTTTTCTAAAAGTGGGTTCCTCATCAAGAGATATAAACGTTAGTACAAATAAAACGCTCTTCATTAAAAAAAAATAATGCTGATTGGAACTACAAAATAATTCGTCAGTAACTAACGAAATATTAATTCTGACAAAAGAGTTACACAGGATCACAAACAAAAGGTGCAATGAATTTCAAAAAAATACCGAAAATCCGAGCGCTTTCAAATAGTTGACTATTCTTCTTCAGGAGAATAAAAGATCTTTATTCTTCTTTAGGATAACTATTCGAAAGCGCTCGAGGTTTGGATCTTTTAATAAAATATTAAGAATTTCTATCACAATTAAGTTAGCTAAGCTAATCTCTACGAAATTCTTTGAAATAGAATATTCATTAATGTATACCAATTTAGTTTTGTGTCCCAATTCGTTTTTGATTGTGATTCAAAACGCTGATGGTTGTGATACATCCATTTAACAAAATAAGAACCTGAATAATATCTGAGTAATGTCTAATAAAAAGAAATGCATTCATGTTTAATTTATAAATCGTCCTGACCCAATAACGAATGTTTTAAAACAAATGATCTGTCTTGTTGAATTGTTCAAAAAAAAGAGCTAGTATTCTTTATAGATTTCAGTTGTATAAATAGTTTACTGTTTGTTTGTTATGGATTTCACGCAAAGCTACACGAGCCCTATCTGCGCTAACCGTCCCTCATTTAGCAGTGTAAGACTAGAGGGAAGATAGCTAATCATCATCACCCACCTGGGCTACTCTTTTACGAACGAATTGTGGGATTGAGCGAAACATTATAACGCTCCCACGGCTGAAAAAGCGAGCATGTTTGGTGTAACGGGGTTGTATAAATACATTTATGATCTTAACAACTAAATCTTTAAGACATATTTTTGTTTACAATATTAGAGTAGCCCAAGAATCGGCGGTGAATACTGTTTACTAGCCCTCGTGTAGTTCTGGTGAGGGTCGAACATAGCTCAACGGTTCGCTTGCCGGACTATAGATCTGCCGGTCCAATGTTCGATTCTCTTTACCTTAAAAAAATCGTCTCCACCTTTTTGTGCCGCGGGTTGGCGATCAAATACTCTAGTCGGTCAGACAGAAGTAGCCCAAGAGTTGGCGGTGGGTACTGTTGGTTGTCCGCCTACCCTTTACTCTATTAGTTCAAAATTATGGACGGCCATTGGAGAAAACTGATATGCGATTTTGCGTGAATATCCTAAACCAAATAAATAAACATTTTCAGTCTTTCTAGATAAGCTCTTATATTTGCCTTCATGTGAGAGATTTATAACTCGTCTGATAATTCGGAATTAATAGAAGCGATGTATAATTACATCACAATACTTGTCTGGTAGCTCGGTAATTATTCTGGAAAATCAACATTATTATCTTTATTTGATTGACATTTGAATTCGTTTGTCATTTATCAAACGCTATTCACATTTTGCCATGGAGGAAAACTTGAAAAACAACAACAAAAACTCTGCACTTTATTATTGTGTTATCTGTTTCTATTTCTATGAAATTCCCCATTCCAGGTTTTTCCTCTAGAATCTTAAGAAATACTCTGAAAGGGAAAATCTATAGGTATTAGCAACTGTAAAATAACTATAAAGTAACACAGGCTGGTAATATGGTAAAGCTCGTTGACGTATTTGCTAGTATGAACGTGATATTACATTATACGTTTTTATAACGTATTTAACATTGTGTAAAACTTAATAAATGTATATATATATATATAATGCCTGATATCAAATATGAAAAAAGGGTTACAAATTCTCTAGTATTTGAGTCTCGAGAGTACGTAGAACATTCAACAGTTCGCACGAAAGGTCCACTACCTGGAACGTAAAAAAAATCGTATCTCAGACATTGCAGGAAATACGGTGCCTGGCCATTTGAAGCAAACAGCGCTGGAAGAATTTGATTAAATATAACTTATTCTGATTATTAATGTTTAAGTTTTTATATTAGCTGTTGCATACAGAGTATACATAGTATTGCACATAATATTCAATAATCAATGTTAAATTACCCTTCGCAACAATACCTAGTGTTTTCTCCTGCGTCCCACACGAAATCTTTATGTTGTTTTAACGTATGTCATAAGCGTAGTATGATGGCCGGAGCTCGACGAAAGAGAAACCTTTGTCAAGCAAGTTTAAAGTAAAAAAAACAACAGAGTAATCACCTCACTGAACCGTAATTGTTCGTTCAACGCATGGGTGATTTGACAGACAGAAAGAAAAAAAAAGCTGGTGGCAACAGCTTGAGAAAAATTACCCAACCTCAACATCAGAGCAAGGCTGAGCAACAGAAAAGTGTAACTACAACTCATTCATAACCAATGTTCAACAACGACAATACAGATTGTGTACATAAGACACAGCTAAAGTAATATTCTGACTGATTCAGTTACTTTATAATAACAAACAAGAGCACAAGGCAACATCAACTATGAATTATGTGAGAATTTAGATTACGAAATATTTAATTCTTTGACTTTCACATTCAGTGATGATAAGCCTGATATTGGGAGAATTGTTTTTTTAGGTTCACAATAAAAAACAAGAATGATAAGGTTTGACATTTTATTATTTATCTGAAACTTGAAACCGGTAATTTTTTGGGAAGTTTGAAAGAGAATAACATTTCTTGATCATAGAATGTCATTCTAAACTCGCATGGCAGTGCTCTAAAGGGGGGGGACATATTTACTCACGGTATTGAAACATTTGATAAATACTATATTTTTGTATCATGTCAGAGCAACTTGATAACAACGTATGACACTTCAATGTTAACTTGGTGCAAGGTCAATCGAAACCCTAGTGAAAAACCCAAGAAACTTCAGAAAATATTTTATTCTCGCATGGTCTAGTAGGTAACTTTTTCTACAATTTGTAACAAACACAAAATTACTAATCAAATAAGAACAATTACCAACCTGGTTATGAAAGAACCACTCAGAAACGACCATCCATTTCATAATCTAATCTTGACTTTGATTGGATTGTTATGTTACTTTCCGTCCCATGAACCAGACGTTTCTCTGTAATTGTGACCTCTCTGCAGCTGTCGTGATATCGTGATCGATTAGTTTCTGCGTAACACTCGGTCTTTCTCCAGTTTTATTCTAGATAAATCAAGTAATTTCTTAGAAACTTTTTTTAACTTGAATAACATCAGATAACATATCGTCTAATGGCCTAAACAAGCTTTTACGTTTCTCCAGCTTTGGTGATCTACAACGGCAGATTGTAATCTAAATAAATGGTGTTTGGACTTATGTTTTTGCTGATGTGTGAAACAGGAGACCAAACGAGCTTTGGTGTTGAATGAAAACTCTCGTCGGCATTAACTTGTATCATGTCCAAAACAAGATAACTACAGTTTAATTAATTGACTTGTGGTATGTTGAAAATATGTGAACTACAAACTACTTAGAAACCAATATGAGCATGTTAATAATCACGTGTTTGAGAGCACAGGGATTTAAGTATGATATTATTTATTTATTTTTATTATCCCAATTTTTTAAGGATATTGAAGGAACAAATACGCCTGATGAAGATAGAATTTGTGTGTTGTTTTTTTCCTAAACTGCTTACTTGACTGAAGTGAAACTAAATCCTTATCACAACAACGTCTAAGTGACAATAAAAACATTTATTTATTACTTTAACATTCAGCAATGATGAATTATTTACATGTTCTTACTTTAACATTCAGTAATAATGAATTATTTACATGTTCTTACTTTAACACTCAGTAATAATGAATTATTTACATGTTCTTACTTTAACACTCAGCAATAATGAATTATTTGCTTGCTTCGCTATTAGATATTATAACTTTCTTCTTTCTGTATATCAAACGATTTTTATTTTATTTTTAAGCTTCTAAAGAAACATAACTTTACTATATTTAAAAGACAGATTCTTTATACATAATATAGCACTAAACAGTTCATCAGATTACATGTCAACTCTAGACTAAAATGATGAAGTGTGAAATAAAAAACAGAATAACGAATTGAAGTATTAATACATGAATTCATTTGTCCCAGTAACTTAAGTTAATATTCGAAATATAGTATAAATGAGATTGACTGATTTGAGAACATACTGTATAATTTAGCAAATAGCAGAGCTTTTACTATGTCATCAACCTTCTAAAATAAAACAGTATATTTTGTTCTTTAAAATGCAAGAGAGACTAGTGTTTAAATTAACGTTCTTTATTAAATATTCCAATCCTTTTCGTAAAGCGCTACAATATTACGTGAACGTTTTTATTAAAAGAAAAATATGTGATGTCAGAAGAATCTACGTGACGTACCCATATAAGTAAATCTTCCATAACGTTCGGTTAAACAAAATATGTGATGTCAGAAGGAACTACGTGACGTACCCATATAAGTAAATCTTCCATAACGTTCGGTTGAAACAACAATCTGTGATGTCAGAAGAATCTACGTGACGTACCCATATAAGTAAATCTTCCATAACGTTCGGTTAAACAAAATATGTAATGTTAGAAGAATCTACGTGACGTACCCATATAAGTAAATCTTCCATAACGTTCGGTTGAACAAAATCTGTGATGTCAGAAGGACTACGTGACGTACCCATATAAGTAAATCTTCCATAACGTTCGGTTGAACAAAATCTGTGATGTCAGAAGAATCTACGTGACGTACCCATATAAGTAAATCATCCATAACGTTTGGTTAAACAAAATCTGTGATGTCAGAAGGATCTACGTGACGTACCCATATAAGTAAATCTTCCTTAACGTTCCATTGAACAAATATCTCTACAAAAATCACTTTACGACACGGAAGCTTTTACCATTTTGGGATAATTGGTTATAAGCCACTAAAATGCTCAGACAACTGGCTTGAGGTTATATAGTTACATCTCTATCTCTAGATACAATAATTCTGACGTATGAAATCATTTGTAGATTGTTTGTACAATTTGACATATTATCGCCCCAACTAGGTAGAAATATTCTCTAACTACACTTCAAACTTTTACTGGTATTTCTTAACGTAGTGTAATAGCTCTATATCACTTCAAACTTTTACTGATATTTCTTAACGTAGTGTAATAGCTCTAGATCACTTCAAACTTTTACTGGTATTTCTTAACGTAGTGTAATAGCTCTAGATCACTTCAAACTTTTACTAGTATTTCTTAACGTAGTGTAATAGCTCTAGATCACTTCAAACTTTTACTGGTATTTCTTAACGTAGTGTAATAGCTCTAGATTACTTCAAACTTTTACTGGTATTTCTCAACGTAGTGTAATAGCTCTAGATCACTTCAAACTTTTACTGGTATTTCTTAACGTAGTGTAATAGCTCTAGATCACTTCAAACTTTTACTGGTATTTCTTAACGTAGTGTAATAGCTCTAGATTACTTCAAACTTTTACTGGTATTTCTTAACGTAGTGTAATAGCTCTAACTACACTTAAAACTTTTACTGGTATTTCTTAACGTAGTGTAATAGCCCTAGATCACTTCAAACTTTTACTGGTATTTCTTGACTAAACTGAAAAAAAAAACGTACACTGGTTACAGTGGTAATGTATATCTTTATTGAACTTAGGCCTAACATAAGTCAAAGTTTTGTAAAGTACGGCCTATATGCATGTGGATTTACACATTTCGTTGTCTACGATTACAATTCGTTTGTATTGTGCTAGAAATGTTATATTTAAAGAAGTGCTGTTACGATAAAGATACTAATTTGGCCGGAAATGTTTTGCGGGTCTCTGCTAGTTTTCTATAATTAACGTCATTCGTTATGCTATTATAATATTTTTACAATTTATTCTCACTAAAATATTATTTTACACTGTTCCTTCAGTTTATGGGTTAATGATTAACCTAAATCATCAAAAAGAAAAATTATGTTTATTATAAAAGTTTAATATGGTTATTTGAATATACTCCATGTTAATATGAGAACTTTTTATCAAATGTAAATTTGAATTATTAACAAACTGCGCTTAAGTAAGTAAACTATCTAATAAATTTGTTGCTAAAATAATTCCTTTACAATATATACAATATTAATTAATTGTGAGAGTCATACTTTTTTATGTATGCATGTATGTTTGTTAGTACAAAGCCACAATGGGCCGTCTACTGCGTCCGCCACAGGGAATCGACACCCGGATATCAGCATTGTAAGCCCGTACACGTTCCATTATCTCACTGGGGAACATACTTTTCATGTCCCCCTGTAGATCAGCCACAAGTTTACGGACAAATAACGCTAAATTCCGGGGTGTGATTCCCGCGGAGGACAGCGAACAAATAACCCAACGTGTAGGTTTTTGCTGAGAGCACACAAACAAACATACTTTTCAGAAGTAATATTAAAAAGAATTTTTCAAAAAGGTTTCATTATATTGCTGATAATAAAAAAAAAATGAGGAAAACATACAATTTTGTTGGTTTTCCTCAATTCTGTAATTATGGAATTTGACCAAGTATTTATTACGTATCCTTTTGCTAACGATATGTATGTCGTATTTTATGTGACTTGTCGATTTTAACTAAATATTAACACACAGTGTTTCTTACCGGGCTTTTTTGACTATCGTAGACATTATAGTTTTATATTCAATACTATTCTTAGAAAATCACTAATTCAAAAAGAATTGTCGGATCTGCTTACAGCTATAACTCTGTAATATTTCATAAACAAACAAAACTGATTTATATTTGTAAAGCTTGTTTGTAATTAAGCACAAAGCTACACAATGGGCTATCTGTGCTCTGCCCATCACAGGTATTGAAACCCGGTTTCTGGGGTTGTAAGTCCGCAGATATACCGCTGTGCCACTGGGGGCATTTGTAAAGAGTAAAAATTAATTCGCTATATCTTATCAATTTCTAACAGACTTACAGTGTTTCGATCAATCGCACTATTCGTTGGTAAGGCGTTGGATGGTGTTAACTAGCTGTTTTTATTCTAGTCCATCACTTATTTAAGGAGGCTAACGCAAGTGGTCCTCGAATAGCGTGCCCCGATGGGACAGTGGTATGTCTTCGGATTTACAAAGCTAAAACAAGGATTCGATGGAACTATAGCGAGCTCACTAGGTGGAGATCTATAGCAGCATAGGATCTCAAAGTAGCTGCTACAGCGCTAGGTAACAGTGTACGTAGCAGGTGATATTTCAACACCACGCGGGTTGTCATAGACGACGAAAAAAGCGTATCGAGGTAAAATAAGTATATTATTACACACAATATATGTCTTTTTAACTGACTAATTTTGGTGATTGTCAAACATGTCTTTGTGATGTAATAGGATTTTTTTTCTAACGCTTATATTTTGAGCTCCTGTGATATATTTCGATTATTCAAGATAATAATATGGAAGATATTATGTAAGAAACGGTTAGCCTATTTTATTTTTGCCCCTATAATTTCGACTCACTTGATTTTGATCTTATGCTATAGACTCATGGGATTTTGATCCACTTTCAGATTCTATTTGACATAATTTATGATTAAAATGTTGACCCTTTGGTAGAACTCTGGATTTCGGAGCTGGTGAGCCGGGTTCGAATTCGTGCGACACCATGAAATATTTTCAATACATTAAAATGTTTGTTATAAAAGCATTACTAATCCCTTAGCATGGTTGGTGGCTGGCAAGGTGTTGATGACTGGCTGTTTCTCTGTGGTCAGCAGTTCAAAATTAGGGACGGCGGTATATAGCCTTAGTAAATTTCTTATATTTACTAAGCGCATTTCGTAGTGAGTCTCAATAGTTGATTTGATGGAATTGGATCTGTTGGTCATTAAATTCATGGTGAGTAGGGATCTCCGGTACTTAATTCTCTCTTCCAGAACTAGATAACCAGGTAAAACCAGGCAAGAAGAGGTATCCTTGCTTAATTATCTCTTCCAGAACTAGATAACCAGGTAAAACCAGGCAAGAAGAGGTATCCTTGCTTAATTATCTCTTCCAGAACTAGATAACCAGCTAAAACCAGGCAGGAAGAGGTATCCTTGCTTAATTATCTCTTCTAACTAGATAACCAGGTAAAACCAGGCAGGAAGAGGTATCCTTGCTTAATTCTCTCTTCTAAAACTAGATAACCAGGTAAAACCAGGCAAGAAGAGGTATCCTTGCTTAATTATCTCTTCCAGAACTAGATAACCAGGTAAAACCAGGCAAGAAGAGGTATCCTTGCTTAATTATCTCTTCCAGAACTAGATAACCAGATAAAACCAGTCAAATTTTCCTTGTGTGACAAGACTGTCCACTCTTTTACTAAAGATGCATATATACATATATTTTAAATAGCAAATGCGCGTTCAAAGTTCCACCTGTGGATGTAAATGTTAAAATATATATACATGTTTTTTTACGGGCCACATTACCTAAACACCCACCTTATGGTTTGTGTCCTGGTGTTGGATGTCTTTTGTGGCTGCGTTTCTATTTATTTATATTTTATTCTCCTCCACAAAATTAGATCTAACTATATTTCATCTAAGGTTTGGATTTGAATAAAAATCACACTATCCATCATTTTGTTGTAATCTGCTACGAAGATTTCGTAGGGTGTTTAAATTTGTGTGTTTTCTTATAGCAAAACCACATCGGGCTATCTGCTGTGTCCATCGAGGGGGAATCGAACCACTGATTTTAGCATTGTAAATCCGAAAACTTATCGCTGTCCCACCGGGGGACACTTGTTTAAATAATTGGTATTAATGAATGTTGTGTGTTGTTGTATTAACTTACGCACATACCCAATTTTATTTAATTTATTTATTTTAAGATTTAAGGACACAGTTATATATCATGTGTCAACAATATTCAGGATATCTAGCTGTTTATAAGTTATTTCTCCTCGCTACAAACGTTTAAAAAGTTGAAGTAAGCAGTGTCTCACGTGTCCTTCTCTTAATTATTTTCACCCAATCATACATAATTACTCTTTTTTGTAAAAGATAAAAAGGTAATTTATTTATTAATATGTGGTATATATATATATATATAATGTAAAGTATGTTGGACAAACTTCTAATACTCTTCACATTCGCATGAATTTGCATAGATCTAAAAGTAAAAATAATCTAGCGAAAATCTGTTGAATCAGAGCAATTCATAATTCATTCTTTTGCTTCAATAGTAATTACAATTTGAGAAATCCTTAACATAAAAACAAACAGATTATTGCTTGAATCAATATTATAATTGTACTACTGATTTAAATTTAAGTAATAATTTCTTTGTTAATGTCTTTTATTCAGACAGTATGAACACGACATTCACAAAAAAAAAGAAGAAAAATTAAAGAAAAGGTGAAAATAGAATGAAATGGGTAAATTTTAAAGATTTGAATAATAAGCTTTACAGACTTACCAATATTCGCAGAAATTCTATGATAAATAGTTTAGGCAGAGTATTTATGTTGAGTTGACTATGAAAGGGACAGCAACTACCTATTAAAGAAATACTTGCAAAAATATGTTGGTGACTATACGATGTACTTATACAGCTCGAATGTAGAGGACGACGTTTCAAAAGCTTTCTGCCTTTCGTCTTCAGGTCAATTTGTGCCAGCTACTTCAGGCCTCATGTAGTATCTAGATGGATTCACACGAACTAAATAATTCAAAGTTAAAATTATTAACAAAAAATTGCATTTAAATTTAATTTTCAAAATAACCACGCTAAACATTTAATTCCCAATATTATAAAATTTATCCTTAAACTAAATAATTTGAATGATATAACTAAGGAATTACTAATAACAAAATCATCATACATATTAATTAATTTTAAACATATCATTTTTAATTATTTGCAAATTTCTAAAGTATTAAATATTTAAAATCTATTATCAGTTTTAAGTATGAAATTCTAATAGGATTGACTACTTATGGATAATTATAAATACCTTGGGTATAAATATAACTGCATAACTTATCATGTAATTTGTACTCAAACACCTTGGCAGATTCTTTTCATAAACATATTATTATTGGAAATTTGTAAATAACAGATAATTTGTTTCCATAGGGAATATTATGGAAAAGGTCCTATATACAGAAAATACTATATAATGTAAAAAGTAGACATTTTAAGTTCTATAAAGACAAACAAAGATGATTATATTCTAAAACTTCATTATTCTACCCATTATCCTCTAAATTGGTTTTTAGATTAAAGATATTATCTGATTAATAAAATAAAATTAGTTTCATCGATTTCAATACACATCTAATATACTGAACTTTTTTCAATTGAAAACTAAAATCCGCAACAAGAGAAATATGTTATTGTGCCAATTGTAATGTTGGCTTTATTTGTAAACGTTTTTATGCACAAATTGTAATCAATGGGAGAAATATCACACAAGCTTTTAAATTACAAAATAAATCTAAAGAAGATATTATTAACAATTTGATGTTAATTCAAATACATATTCAGAATTACCATAGCTGTGTGCAACATTTAAGTTACATAAATATCTTACCAAATGTCTTTTTATCTCTAATTTAGTAAAAAACTATACTGAACCTACCATTAAGCAAATTACTGAATCAGTTATCTGTTAAGATACAACAAAATATAAATAATGAAATAATTTTTGGATAATTCTAAATGATGAACGTGTCTTAAAATCCCTAGAAAATTTAAACAAAATGTAATCAGCAGATATAATACCACTACATTATTTATAAGTATACCACTTAATGATTTAGTATTGGTGATAAATTCGTTAATAGATCAATTTAATGATCTACCTATAAAAGTAGAAAGTCAAACTTTTACCGCTAATAATATTAAAACTATATTTAATTTTTCCCTATATAATAATCATATATATTATGATCAACACAATTTTAAACAAATAATGGAGTACACCGATAGGAACTAATTATTCAAGATGTGTTGCTAATTTAAATCTTTATTATTATAAATACAAATTTATAAACTATTTTACAAATCCGGATTTATTTTCATTGGCATATAGAATATTAATAATTTAATCAGAAGGATGGAGGATGCAAGTTATACTAAAACCAGATTTAGTATAATAGTACCACAACATCTTGGTATTTATGTTCAAACTTCATATTCAAGGACAGTTTTGCTGTTTACCCTATTCATGTATGGTACTCTAACTACTGTTTTTCTTGCTACTTTATTTTCTAAATGCAACAGTGAGAAACCACCTTCCCAGACAGTGAAAGGTAGTACAGACGTGGGACCTCAAAAAACCAGGTCCACCTTATGGTTTATACTCTGGTGTTTTGAGGCTACAGTTTTATTTATTTTTTCTTGTCCATAAAATTAAATCTAACTATATATTTGTCAATAAAGTAATTGTTAGCCTCATCGAATTAGCACTGGCCTATCACCCCCCCCCCCTTGCAGGCCTATGTTAAAACTCACCTATTCTTGAGATAAATGTTTATTCATTCAATTATTAACAAATAAGTTTAGATATCTAACTATTCCATTACTTAATCACTTTTTTCAAATATACCATTTCCGTTTTATTCCGTGTTAACTGAGATCTTTTCAAATAGTATTAAATAAAAGGAAGGTTTATTTAATTCCTTTACGTAAATGGATATTACTTAACTCAGTTCATTCCAAACATTTAAATAAAACTCTTGTAAGTCATACCAGCGAATGTTATCACACAATGATCACGCGTTACTAACTGTATCTGCTCCTGAAAAATTGAATTTGAAAAAATAAATAAAATACCACTCTCGTTTTCGTGTTGAAGTTAACGATAGATGACGAACACTTCGGAGGAATTAGATTTTATTATACACACAAATGTCAACTCGAAACAATTCCCATTCGTTGAGTACTAGGTTCCAACGATGTCCTACAGCTATGCATTATATATTGACTGATTCGCAAGTCAAAGAGAAACTACAAAATTCTTAAGTTTTTTTTTTTTTAGAGTCGTACTTCGTTTCTCGTCGAAGTTGCCTAGGTACAGCACTCTTACGTGGTTGCCTGGATACGTGTTCGCAAGAACGCTGAATTTGAGTCGTGACGTAATAGAAATCAATTACTCCAAGAAAGCGCTGTTTAGTTTTAACCGACCTGTTTCCGTTGGGCGTTTTAATCGCTGTCTGAACGTACGATCATTAGAAATGAACATATTTTCCTGTTACCTGAGTAATAAATTTCCTCTTTTTTGTTGTTGTATGATTTGTTTTGTTAGGTAAATGAAATTTTTCTAAACTAATGATTGCGTATTTTCAATCAACAAATAAAATAACAAGTTATCTGACCTAAATATATCATCAATTTTTTTTTACTTTTATTGCATTTTTGATAAACTCTCATTTAAACATCTACACAACAGATTTGATCGTGAAGGCGCTTAACACTGATATCTATATATTAGTGTTTTTATTTTACTTTACTTAGGATATGAAATATATTTTTATAAAAATCTTTTGCAATGAATTTTATGTCATATTTGACTTTTATGCGTCATTTAAACTTCTGTTCCTATTACTTCTTGAAGCTAATGTTCTAAAACAGTATTTAAAAACAGAAACAATTACACAGTAGCAAAACAACGATACCAGAGCAGGAAACAGTGGAATAAAGATTTTTATGTGAAACATTAAAGACAACATGGCAGGACGTGAGGACATGAACTATAAAGACGTTGTGAGGCTCCAAAATAGTTTGCAGAGAATGTAATCAACCTCTGTAGTTAGTGTTAGCTCAACTTTCTTCACAGCTTACTTTTGTACAGTACTTATATTACACAGTAGTTGACTGCGTGGACAAAGAAACATCTTTGCGTAAAGACATTTCACGGATATCTTTTTTTCTTCTTCTCGTGTTTGTGATGTTGTACAATAAACGTAATTTCGCATCAAGTTTTACCGGTGAATGCCACGACACAATACTGAAAATAACGCCAATATTTGCATTAGTAAAATAGAGATGTATATCTCTATGTAAAAGTTAATATGTTAAGTTACACTTTAGTAAAATAGATATGTTAATTTACACATTGGTAAAGTAGATATGTAATTTACACACTGGTAAAGTAGATATGTAATTTACACATTGGTAAAGTAGATATGTAATTTACACACTGGTAAAGTAGATATGTAATTTACACACTGGTAAAGTAGATATGTAATTCACACACTGGTAAAGTAGATATGTAATTTACACACTGGTAAAGTAGATATGTTAATTTACACATTGGTAAAGTAGATATGTAATTTACACATTGATAAAGTAAATATGTTAATTTACACATTGGTAAAGTAGATATGTAATTTACACTTTAGTAAAGTAGATATGTTAATTTACACATTGGTAAAGTAGATATGTTAAGTTACACATTAGTAAAATATATATGTTAATTTACACATTGGTAAAGTAGATATGTAATTTACACATTGATAAAGTAGATATGTTAATTTACACATTGGTAAAGTAGATATGTTAATTTACACATTGGTAAAGTAGATATGTAATTTACACATTAGTAAAATATATATGTTAATTTACACATTGGTAAAGTAGATATGTAATTTACACATTGATAAAGTAGATATGTTAATTTACACATTGGTAAAGTAGATATGTAATTTACACTTTAGTAAAGTAGATATGTTAATTTACACATTAGTAAAATATATATGTTAATTACTAAACAGTGCAGCGAATACACGAACTTACATAACTCTGAAATGTTTGTTTATGTGTTTAAAATCACAAAGTGCACAATGAGCTATCTTTCATGTGTCCACCACGAGGAATTGAAAAGCGGATTTCAAAGTTATAAGTCTTGGAGCTTACTGCTGAACCATAGAGGGGGCGTTCTGAAATGAAAACATCCACTTACAGAAAAGTGAAGCGAAGACAGAAAGGAAGTCGTTTCAGATCTCAGTTATTCATGTTATTTTACATCATCTCATAATTTGGTAAAATATGAAGTTTTTGACAATATTCACAGAAAACTGTAGACATTTTTTGTTTTCAGAGCTGAAATGTGTTATAGCGTCAGAATTTGGTATGAAGGCACGTCAAATGAAACGTGAGGGGATTCGGAAATGCTCATTTGTTCAGCGGTTTTATTGGATTCGAATCCCACCCATGTCTCACTTTTTACTGCTTCAGTTGAATTTGTATCTGCGCCCGTATATTTTACAAAAAAAAGGACATTTAAATTTCAAAATTGAAAAAAACTTTTTTTACACTAAGAGTTACTTTAAATATGGATACATTAAAGAAAAAACAATTATATTGTTTCAATCATAAAGGCAACCTACCCCTTCTTTTGTGCGACCATATATATTATGAAAGTATTTTTCATAATAGTCCCCAGACTTTAAATTAAAAGAAAATAAGGTATGTTTTAGTTTTATCATATACTTTCAACTAACAACTGCATACGTGTTTTAAAACTGCCGAATTGAAACTGAGGTAAAACTTTAAAATGCTGTTGTTGTGATTGCTAAAAAACTGCAATTAAAAATGTGTTCTATTATAGAAGTACTTTCTATATGTTTATATTACTTATCAATAGCCATGAAAATAAGCATAGTCCAGTTGTCAGAAAGGTAGTCCCTTTTTGTATACTGTATCAGTAGTGGAAATTATCCTTGGATGATTTATGTGTTGATTATTCAATAATGTATGATGGTTGATACTGATTGAGTATCACAACTGATTTTATTATTGTTTCAATATCACAACAATGAATCTTTAACAACTGCTTAAATATCACAACAGTGGATGATGTTTGATAATGTTTAGTACCAAAACCATGAACAGTTGCTTAGCTGCTTAAGGACCAAAACAGGTGATGGTTCCTAATAGTGTAGTAACACTACATTAAATAGTTATTGTTATTTCAGCATTAAATCCATGAATAGTTATTTAGCTGCTTAAGGACCAAAACAGGTGATGGTTCCTAATAGTTTAGTAACACTACATTAAATAGTTATTGTTATTTAAGCATTAAATCCATGAATAGTTATTTAACTGCTTAAGGACCAAACAGGTGATGGTTCCTAATAGTTTAGTAACACTACATTAAATAGTTATTCCTATTTCAGCATTAAATCCATGAATAGTTATTTAGCTGCTTAAGGACCAAAACAGGTGATGGTTCCTAATAGTTTAGTAACACTACATTAAATAGTTATTCCTATTTCACATATATATTCCAATATATGAACAGTTATCATTGCTTTAATACACCGACAAAAGAAGGATTCTAATGGCGAGTGATACTTTTTAAATTAAACAAAAACAAAAGACTGTTATATCGATGACACATTTTTGAGACAAACAGATATTACGTCTTTTGTGTGAAATGTTAAGTAAATTTATATGTATAGGTCGATCTTTGTCAATCATTTGAATATTACAACCAATAATGAGATTATTGCAGAATAATTAATTGATTATTTCCCTTTTCTTACACTATTTTACTTTTCATTATATCTCATTTATGATTAACAGTTTTATTTTTTACAACAACAATTATATATCGTTTTTTAAATTGTCATTTAGTTGCTTCCTTTCACTTATGCCCCCCAGTGGCACAGCGGTATGTCTGCGGACTTACAACGCTAGAA
>NW_013669665.1:56277-63513 GCF_000517525.1 Limulus polyphemus
ATACCAGTGGTTGGCAGAGCACAGATAGCCCATTGTGTAGCTTTGTGCATAAATTCAAACAAACAAACATACCTTTGACTTCTACCAACAGAATTGTACAAAAACTATTGTAGTAAGGTACGTTTCAGCAGCTTCAACTACCACAACACTTGGAAATGAATTGTTCAATTCTCCGTGTGTGTGTGTGTGTGTTGTGTATAAATACGTGTAGGATAAATGTAGGCGTCTGTTGTTAGGTTTTGATAATAAATAATATTCCATTGTAGTAAACAAGTCCTTCAAGGCTGCGTTATTTATACCCTAAAAAGCATTACAGTTTGTAAGTTCCTTGTAAGGCTGTAAAAAATGAAAGGGTAATGTATTATTTCTTCTCCCCCTTTTTTTCGTGTTAAAATTACAAAATTTCACAAACCTTATGATTATTAAATGCTTTTAGTTTGTTTATTGTTAAGCGCAAAGTTACACAATGGATTATTTGTGCTCTGCCTAACACGGGTATCGAAACCCAATTTTTGTCGTCGTAAGCCTGAAGACTTACCGCTGAACCACAAAGATATGTTCTATGTATTTTATTGTTCTTGTTTTTATTTTTGATAAATATATTTTTAATTTAATCTTTATAGTTTTGGAATATATTATTCCACGAATACACACGTTGCATTAATTACTATATTTCATTTGTGTAAAGATTATTTAGGTTTCTCTTTCTGTTAACAACCAACAGTGTATTGTCATATTGAGTTTTTACTATCCTGCTCTTAGCAATTCTTTTATCATGAATTAAATATAGTTTACAAAACCCTTATAAAAAATACCTGGTTCAGGTTTTAATCAAGCCTGCAGAGTAAAATTAAAATTTAAATTTCTATTTTGTATATTTTTTACTTCTTAAATGATAGATCTAAAACTAAATTAAAATAATGAATTTGCTTTTCTTTCTATTTTAACTGAAATGATTTTGTTCAGTTATTATCCTCCAAGAAATACTTTATTATTTGTTTCATTTAAAACATAAAAACTATTTATCTTGCCAGGCAGTGATAAATGTCCTCTAATTAAAATAACAGAATGCTTTTTGTGTCCACGTTTGTATTTCCATTCCTTCTTTCCAACAGAAAAACAAACTAATAACATGTTTGATTCTTGTTTCTTCATTTGCTTATTTTCGGATATTTGAAATATACTCAAAGACTATGTGAGCTAACCGTTTCTAAATTTGAGTTGATTGTTACCAGCTCCTATTTTGTGACCGAATTGTGGGATTTGACTGTCACCCTTATAACGTACCCATGGCCACAAAGTGCTGAGCGCGATTTTTATCTTTTTGTTTTTGTTGGAGTTTGTTATACATTTAATTTAAATATTAAAACCAGAGCTAAATTAAGTATAACTTATATAAGTATTAAGTATTTTAGTCCACGCTGCTAGCATGTGTGATACTAGTACAGAGTCAAAAATCCCCAAGGGGTTGTTACGCTAAGTATTGAGTTTCGATAACTGCTGCGGGCAGAGCACAGATAGCCCATTGTATAGGTTTGCGCTTAACAACAAACAAAAACTATTTGTGTACAAATTAAGAAATAGATATATATACACTGAAATATCAAACATTGGTTTGATTAGCTTATTGCTAAATTCGGTGTTAACTTGCTATTTAGTTTGAAATTATAATGATCATTTGTCAATACAAACAATAATTATAAATAGCGAACACAATGATATAATGATCATTTGTCAATACAAACAATAATTATAAATAGCGAACACAATGTTATAATGATCATTTGTCAATACAAACAATAATTATAAATAGCGAACACAATGTTATAATGATCATTTGTCAATACAAACAATAATTATAAATAGCGAACACAATGTTATAATGATCATTTGTCAATACAAACAATAATTATAAATAGCGAACACAATGATTAGAATATAAGATGACATCAGTCAAGAGAATTTTCTTCCAATATGTTATAAGGTTCGTGTATTCTTATACTTATTTTCTTCTTACATTAGTATTGTAGATAATATTACAATTTGAAGAGATAGTGCTAATCCTACCAGTTTTAATTCAATACAACGTCTAAATTTAGGGATTTTAGCAATGCCATCGACGATGTCTTGGAAATGTGATGAAGATATTTCCTTTTTTTGAACTACATGGATTATATAAGGAGGAAATTAACATAATATCAAGTCAAGTGTGTTTAACGGTGAATATTTGTTATGGTTATAATGATAATTTAGTCTAACGGTCGTTGATGTGTTTCCCACAGTTATGTGCCAGCAACAACAATACTTCCGAGTTCAGCCTCAGGATAAGGAAGTGGTCCAAGGTGACACAGCTGAGATGCAATGTCACATAGCATACGCAGCAGGAGCGGTTCAGTGGAGTAAAGACGGCTTTGTGCTGGGTTCGTGCATTTTGATCTTTTTTTTAATACATAAAAACCAAAGTTAATGTAACTTTTCAAATTTTGATCTGTAAATTCTAATCACACACAAACATGTAGATATTTAAATGAAAGCTTTGGGATTAGAACGTCCATTTTTCTAGAAGTATGTAACTTTTGCGTTCACATATGCACATAGAGCATAGTGTTATTTACATAAACGAAACATGTGCAAATAATAATAAAAATTATCAGTTAACTAAATTTTTCCCTTACTTTTACCGTACGTTTTGTGAAAATTATTCTGGCCATTAACTGTGCATAATATAACTGATAATCTGTATTGACTTTCGCTCTACGGATTAACTAACATTTGTATCTTTTTGGAAGATCTTTTTTGACTTTATATTGTATATTTTCATTTAATTGTTCTGATGAAACTAATGCTGATATCATAGTAATTTGTAGCTTGTCTTAAGATATTGTTACGGGGATTACATATAGATATACTTCCTCTCATCCGTATTGTCATCTTTGGATTTCTTTCTGTGTGTATAAGTATTATCATTTTTACAAGACTATGGTTGAAAGTCTTGACTCTTTGAAACAGAAGATTATAGCTGTTATCCAAATAGCGACTTCCTCAAGACGGAAAAGAAAATAGACGAATTAAAAACATAAAATTGCAGCTGCACTCCAAAGAGATTCTGAGCAGAACGTTGACGATTTGAAACAGAAAATTACAGCTGCACTCCAAAGAGAATCTCCCGGATTCTGAGCAGAACGATGGAGATTTGAAACACAAAATTACAGCTTCACTCCAAAGAGAGTCCCCAGGATTCTGAGCAGAACGTTGACGATTTGAAACAGAAAATTACAGCTGCACTCCAAAGAGAATCCCCCAAATTCTGAGCAGAACGTTAACGATTTGAAACAGAAAATTCCAGCTGATATCCATTTGTGATCTTCCAGATGCTGAACAGAATATAGACAACCGAAATGGAAGATTGCGTCTGCTTTCCAAACAGTGATCTCTAAAAGACGGAGCAGAAGATGGAACAGGTTGATTATCAACTAGATATATATATATACTGAACCACTAACGATGATTTGTTGACAGATAAACATATGGATTTCAAACTTGAAAAGTTTATTGTACTTTAACGTAGCGGTAATGTGTGTGCTTATTAAGAACCGTCTCAAATAGCTATTGCTATTGAATTAACTTTTTACCTCACTTAATAGGACCCTCGCTTGGGGAGCAAATAAACTCTGGTTCAACCCAAAACCCGAGAAGTGCAAAAATGATTTTATCATCAGGAACAAGCATCTCACGACCTTGGGATAAGGCCTGAGGATAATTGACGTATATTAGGTGGGGGGAGAGATACAGTAGTTTTAATTGATAAAAAAAAATGCCTTACTAACGTTAGGTACTGGGTTAACCCCCTTAACTTATACGGTTGTACACTCATAAGCGTGAGTGTTGTCTCAGACTCAGTTTTACTGTATGAGACACAAAAATAGGATTATCATAACTAAGACTATTGTGTAACCACAAGAACGGATATATACCTCCATAACACATTTATATATATATATATACAGGTTTCAATCAAACCTGTTGAATTAGGTTTATCAAATTTGTTCTTTAAATTTGCAGATAGTTTAATATATATATATATTGTCTGATTTTTATTTTAAAAGATTTTTATTTTAGGATTTATATCTCGAAGAGCGTGAAAAATAAGTCCGGCTGTTACAGTTCCAGGATTTCATGTTTAACTTAGAAAGATATAACTACAAAAATAGAAATCCATTAAAAGATATTCACCAGTAATATGTACAAGTCTGAGGTCTCGTAGTAATAAAAATAAGGTTTCAATATCCGTGATGGGCAGAGCACAAATAGCCCAATTCGTAATATAATCTTGTGGTTTTATTGTTTAATAGAAACAACATTAAATTTATGTTAATAAAGAGGCACGTTAAATTGAAAAGTTCTTACGGTATTATGAATTATTTATGTATATTATTGTTTTGATTTATTTCGTTGTATTTACACCGGTAATCACATCATAACGTACAATAGCGTTGGTTGCGATGTTTAAACTATAACGTCAAAAATAACGTAAATTGCATGTGATTTAATCATCTGTTCTCGGACTTAATCCGATTTAAATTCTATGGAATATTGTGTTTACTGGATCAAAGCAATTTTCTTCAAAGTTATTATACCTTGTCTGCCACAAATTAGATTTACTCAGCAGTGTTATATCCCCTATTCAGCAGTAGCGTCTCCTACAAAAATTGAGAGAATGAAATTTCGACTCACGCAAGAATATATAAAACATATAATAATATGTAACATGATAGAGGAAACGTAACATGTATCTCGTTTGATAAAATCGTAAAGAAAGAAAGGTCTACCATGTGTTAAGACATTCCTATTTGAATACTGTATGAATGGATGAGTGGCAGGTGTTGACAAGTAAGAAAGGTCAACTATGTGTTAAGACATTCCTATTTTAATACTGTATGGATGGATGGGTGACAGGTGTTGACAAGTAAGAAAGGTCAGTGTTCGAGACTATAAGACGAAAAGTACAATATTTTTCAACACCTGTCACAATATTAAAATAGGAATGCCTTAACACATGGTAGACCTTTCTTACTTGTCAACACCTGTCACCCATCCATTCATGCAGTATTAAAATAGGAATGTCTTAACACATAGTTGACCTTTCTTACTTGTCAACACCTGTCACCCATCCATTCATGCAGTATTAAAATAGGAATGTCTTAACACATAGTAGACCTTTCTTACTTGTCAACACCTGTCACTCATCCATCCATACAGTATTAAAATAGGAATGTCTTAACACATAGTAGACCTTTCTTACTTGTCAACACCTGTCACTCATCCATCTATACAGTATTAAAATAGGAATGTCTTAACACATAGTTGGGGGCTTATTGAATATGGATTAAAACGTGTGTTTTTTATCGGGTATTGATAGCTCAGTAAACATTGACACTATCCAAGTGAATTATCATTATTAGGGTTACAGGTGGAGTGTTTTAAAAAGGTTTATTTAAAGGATTCGAAACCTGGATTCTAGCGTTGTAAGTCCACAGACATACCGTTGGGCCGCTGGGGGGTTTATTGGATATGGATTAAAACGTGTGTTTTTTATCAGGTATTGATAGCTCAGTAAACATTGACACTATCCAAGTGAATTATCATTATTAGGGTTACAGGTGGAGTGTTTTGAAAAGGTTTAACGTCATGTAGTGGCCCAGCGGTATGTCTGTGGACTTACAACGCTAGAATCCAGGTTTCGATACCCGTGGTGGGCAGAGCAAAGATAGCCCTTTGTGTAGCTTTGTGCTTAACTACAAATAAAAAAACATATCCAATAGTTAAAAGGACAACATTTAAATATTAACCTTTTATACTATTAAATTATGAAATTTAACCATCTCATACCAAATTTATCTATTTTCTGTCCGTATTGTTGTATATAGCTATGTAAAGTTCACTTGTTTATTTGTTTATAGTTCCCGTTCTTTGCAGACCTAAGAACTCCTCAGTATGTGTTATTGTAAACGACTCTGTATCTTTATAAACATTTATAGTAAAAATGCAAGTACAAAATATACATATTTCTTTAAAACAAGAGGCTTATTTTATTAGCGTAGTACACTGTCTCAATTTGTGCTTTAATATAACTGTAACCTTGCCGAAACTAGTTTAGTGACCTGCGCATTATTATATAAGTGTAAACTTTGTACGAATGAAAAAGAATCACACAAACTCGCCTCGTCATACATAGATAGAGAAGATTGGGGCAACATGTAAACTAAACTGTTATCAGGGGGCTTCTAGTTTCTTTTTGATAACATTACGATGTAATGCTATCAGCAGTGGTCATAGAAAGCGCCATGCCGTATGCAGTAACGTAATCAGATCACACAGTGCACTGATAACTTTCTAGAAAATGGACACACAGTGCACTGATAACTTTCTAGAAGTGGATGGCTTAAGGGAACTTGTTCATTTTCAACATATTTTTTAACTAAATCTAAATTTAAGATGTATTTTCTTTTATTTGAATGAACAGCGGTAATAGATAAATGAAATATAATTGTTTACCAGTTATATTTGAACAGACAGTCAATATTTAGTTACCAGTTATATTTAAGAAGGCAGTCGATATTTAGTTACCAGTTATATTTAAGAAGGCAGTCAATATTTAGTTACCAGTTATATTTAAGAAGGCAGTCAATATTTAATTATCAGTAAATATTTCAGTAGACAGTCGATATTTGTTTACTTGTTACATTTAAGTAGAAAGTTGATATTTAGTTACAACTTACAATTAAGTAGACAGTGAATATTTAGTTACAACCTAAATATTCACTGTCTACTTAATAGTAATTTACCAGTTATATTTCATGTTACGTATTACAGTTTCGAATGGTCTGAAACCGAGCTAAATGATCATTTAAATTTAGTAGTTAAATAAATACCGATATATCTCCAATTTATGATATTTGCCAACAAGATTGATACAAACAGTTCTCTTTTTCTATACAAATATGTTTTAATATACAACCAATAATACAATTTACATCCCCCCCCCAGTGACACAGCGGTATGTCTGCGGATTTACAACGCTAAAAACCGGGTTTCGATACCCGTGGTGAGCAGAGCACAGATAGCCTATTGTGTAGCTTTGTGCATAAATTCAAACAAACAAACAAAATTTACAGTCACTGTTATTACAAACAACTACTACAAACAATGATTTATATACAAAGGTTTACAAACTTA
>NW_013669665.1:64513-66205 GCF_000517525.1 Limulus polyphemus
GTTTTCTAAATATAAATTTAATCTAAACAAACATCGATATTAAAATACATATATAATAATAAATCCGTCACAACCCCCTCATTAGAGAATTAAAAATTGGTGTTCGACAATTTTTGACTAAGATATTATATACATATACATTGACAACAATATATTAAATACAATACATTATTCAAAGGATTATACAACTTCAATAATCATGACAGTATAAAACACAATCAATACAAATAACCTTATGATCATAAAATTACATAGCACGTAAAAGTCTATCAGCACAAATGATATCAACCCCTTTGACATAGATTATCTTCAAATCATACTCTTGTAGTGATAAACTCCCATTTAACAGTCTTTACTTTTTTCGAGTGGATGTCCCATAGTGGGTAACAATACTAAGACCATGTCACCAGGATGGAACTCACGCTCTTCAGCCTTGTTGTCATAAACATTCTTCATTTTAGCTTTGGGTGACTTCAAATTGTCTCGAGCCAATTCACAAGCACGTAAAAGTCTGGACCGAAACTTGGGAACGTAATCCAATAAGTGTATTTATTTCGGGTCGTCCTCCAACCATTGTTCCTTCAGCAACTTCAAAGGAACACACATTGAATGGCCAAACACCAACTCAAATGGGCTAAACCTTAACGACTCCTGAACTGACTCACGAACAGCAAATAACAATAAATTAACTCCTTCATCACAATCCTTCTCGTTATCGAGACAGTAAGTCCGCATCATATTTTTAAAGGTAGAATGGTATCTTTCAAAAGCACCTTGCGATTCTGGATGATACGCACTAGATTTGATCTGTTTAGCACCGAGCTGATAAACAACTTGTTGAAACAACCCTGACATAAAATTTGATCCCTGGTCCGACTGAATTTCTTTGGGCAAGCCAACAAAAGTAAAGAAATTGATCAAAGCCTTAAAAATGTTTGAGTCTGAAATATTTCTCAAAGGGAATGAAATGGATGCGCACATGATAGTCAACAAATATTGATTCCCTGATCGAGTATTTGGTAAAGGCCCAACACAATCCACAATCAAACGACTGAAGGGTCTTTTGAAAGATGGTATAGGCTGTAAAGGAGCAACAGAAATTTTCTGGTTAGGTTTTCCGACCAACTGACAGGTATGACAATTAGAACAATTAGATTTTACTTTATTACTTTTACACTTGTCTTGAATTTCAAACTTTCAGTCGGGCTGCTTATTAGTTCCTGATAAATAGCTTGTTTATTTAAATATTGAAGCAATATTTTCTGCCACCGTGAAATTGTTCCTCAGTAGTTTTCATTACAGGGATTGATTTAGCACATAGACAAAAAATAAGGTCTAAATACGTTACTTTGACTAGGCAATTTATAAATGGGTAATAGAGAGATTAATATAATAAGCAGCATAAGCAAATACTTCATAAATTTAAATGGCGTCACTAAAATACATAAAATTATGACATCCAGTCAATGAGTTTAATTAGCTTTTAATATATGATGCCACTCGAGAAACTCTTAATCATTAATAAACTATTGACGAGTGCGAGTAAAGATCGTTTATGTCGTGTTGTTTTTACGAAACATAAAATAACTATTGCATCCTGTGTTCCGTTAGCACGAAATAATCCAAATTGTCTTAACGAAAGCATAAAAATTCTTCTGTTAGTTTGTTGCTGATGTCGTTGTTTTTACGAAA
>NW_013669665.1:66314-71429 GCF_000517525.1 Limulus polyphemus
GTTGCTGATGTCGTTGTTTTTACGAAACATGGAAATAACTATTGCATCCTGTGTTCCGTTAGCACGAAATAATCCAAATTGTCTTAACGAAAGCATAAAAATTCTTCTGTTAGTTTGTTGCTGATGTCGTTGTTTTTACGAAACATGGAAATAACTATTGCATCCTGTGTTCCGTTAGCACGAAATAATCCAAATTGTCTTAACGAAAGCATAAAAATTGTTCTGTTAGTTTGTTGCTGATTTCGTTGTTTTTTCTCATCAAAGATCTGTAAACTTTGTTTGTCTTGTAAATCATGTTACTGCAAAACAGCTGTTACATCTGTTTTCATCTATAAGACAGTATAGTTTTATTTTCAGCTTCGATACATCGTGATATGATTATTAGGATCTTTTAACTGAACGACCATCAAATAAGTTACTTTGAAAACCATAATAATTTAAACAGTCTGATTTCTGATAAAGCAGGAGGAGCTTATTCGACATTTGCAGAAAACTAATTGGCAACGGAGTCTCTAAATAGTCGTAATTGAGCTGGCATGCTTTTAAATGTTAGCTGCAGGTTGATTGGTGTAGACGTGAATTATCGTGGAATAATCTAATTACCTTAACCGTTTGATTTAATATTAGCAATCTGAATTTCAAGTCAGAATTACTTTCGTAACTGGAAAACAGCCAAATAGCTCACTCTGGTGGGATTGCGTATTTATCTGAGCAAAGCTAATTGGCGGTAATGGTATGGTAATATCGGCTATTTTCACTTGTCCGTCGCAAACCTTTTAATGAATAAAGTACCGAAATATCCAACTACTTATACACGTATTCCAAAGGACTAACAACTATGTGATAAATGTTTTGCATGTTGTTAATTCATGCATTTATTGGTACGCACTTAAACGCTGCAATGTTTTCCGAATTTCCACGTATCATATAAAATTAAGCCTAATTTAAGAATAATAAGAGTATTGGCTCATGTTGACGCAGCGTCTGCGTTTATATGTGGGTGTCTGAAAGTAACGTTCTGATGTCAGTTTCTGGTGTTGCAATAGTTGTACACGTTATTCCAGTGTTTCATCGTAGTGTTCTAGTCTGAGAATGGTATTTAATTCTTGATTCAGGTTAATACAGTGTATGTCTACATGTACTTGTTAGCGTCTGAAAGTTACGTTCTGATGTCAGGTTCTGGTGTTGCAATAGTTGTACACGTTATTCCAGTGTTTCATCGTAGTGTTCTAGTCTGAGAATGGTATTTAATTCTTGATTCAGGTTAATACAGTGTATGTCTACATGTACTTGTTAGCGTCTGAGAGTGATGTTCTGATGTCTGTTTCTGGTACTATAATGTTTCTCTACTGCTTTTATCTTATTCAAAATTATTTTCTCTGTCTTGTCATCCTCACAGCTGAAGTTATTCTCGGATAGTTAAAAACTGAATTATCAATATGATATTGAGATATAATACAATTTACGTCCAATTATCCCGTGTAAGTAATCTGCAGAAAATATGTAAGACCTGCGCATATCATAAATAAAGAGTAACAGGTCATCTATACAGATTTTAAAAGGTAATTTCTAAATGATGATAAAATGTAAGCACTCCATAAGCTTCTATTCAAAACGTTTACATTGCTACTATTAATAACAACGAAATATCTTAGTTTGTTCGTGTATTTTTAAGTAAGACGATAAGAACGAGAAAACGCGTTTCTTTCCGAACTTTTATCTAAAATGTGAAGTTTGATGCCATCGTTATTATAATTCCTGTATGTACAGTAGTTGACACGTGGCCACATACGCCTATTATAAGCTTTGCATTGGCTATTGTACCTAACACCTGGCTCAGAGCAGCATCTTTCGTAATAGGGTTCACTTTTATACATAAACAAAGGAAATCAATACGAGTTTTGTCAGACACTCAAAGTGTTCTTCATAAGGTATTGTGTTGTTTCATGCTGTAGCATATCTTAGTATTAAACCTAGGTAGTGTTTTTTTGTGTAATGTATCGATTACGAACGAAAACTTACCAGTATTGCTTAAAGTAAATTTACTTTTATCACTTGGTGATTATTAATCATTCATCAAGTTCGGTTCAAGACGAAGAATAACGAAACTGTGTTTTATGGTTTGTTTATTTTCTCTTCTGCAAGAGTTATTTCACGTAAACGTTTCGAGATGAACATAAAACGTTTTCTGAAGGTTTTGTGGATTTCCTAGGAAAACAATTTGATCTTAGGATTGATTCATCATTTACTACCAGAATCGATGTTTGAGTATTTGTCTCTTACGAGGTTTTATATAATAGTTAGCGTGTCGGGATGCGGATCGGAAAGGACGGGGTTTGATATGCGATGCTCCTAATCACGCTTTACGTTTTAAGCTGTGGCCTCAGAATATAAGAAGTAAGCAATCCGGTTATTCGCTTCAAAGGTTGGTGCTACTGGCTTGCTGCCTACCCACAAAATTAGGAGCGGCTATACCTGAACCATATTACATATTGTAGAATAAATATTGTGATTTATTGTGGCATTAAACGCCTAGGAAGGAGAAGCAGAGTTATTAGCTTAATAAATGTAGTGATTTGGGTCAACCCAAGTGTTTTACACAATAATCCTGAGTTGCTTGTATTTCATACAATTTTTTTTCAAACACATTTCTGACTTTTATAGTGTAACTCAGCTGATAAAGCTGTTATTGAAAGAAATGGAGCGCAGGTTGGTAAATCTCTAGATTTCAGAGCTGGCGAACCAGAATCGAATCCATGAGATACTACAAAATATTTCCCGCTCTTTGAGCTATAACTGCGTTGCAAAAGTGACAGTAAGTCCGTTAGCATGGATGTTCGATGCTAGGGTGCTATCGACTAGCTGCTTTCTCTCTATCCTGTTGGGTGCTAGGGTGCTATTGGCTGGCTGCCTTCTCTCTAGCATGTTGGGTGATAGGGTGCTATTGGCTGGTTGCCTTCTCTCTAAGATGTTGGATGCTAGGGTGCTATTGGCTGACTGCCTTCTCTTTAGCCTATTGGGTGCTAGGGTGCTATCGACTGGCTGCTTTCTCTTTAGCATGTTGGGTGCTAGGGTCCTATTGCTCTCTAGCCAATAACTCAAAATTAAGTTGACTGATTGATTGTTATTAAGCATAAAGCCACACAATGGGCTAACTGTGCTATGCCTACCACGGGTATCGAAACCCGATTTTTAGTGCCGTAAACCTGCAGACTTGGGGGAGGGCTCAAAATTAAGGACGGCAACAGTTAGCCTTGGTAGCTTTGCTATAAATGCAAAAATATAGACACAAATTAAAGAAATGTTCCCTTGCAGCAACTTGTAGCAGGCCAAAGGTCTTCCCTCAGTGGCACAGCGGAATGTCTGCGGACTTACAACACTAGAAACCGGGTTTCGATACCCGTAGTGGGCAGAGCACAGATAGCCCATTGTGTAGCTTTGTGCTTAATTACAAACAAAAGGTCTATGAGATGCTGTTTTTCACATACATCTTATTTTAACTCCGTAACTAAATTGTTAGCCCATAATTTTGAGACCTAGTGTATAAAATAAGGTTTTTCGCTCGTATTACCTTATAATTTTTTGTTGTTCTTGTACTTTCCTGAACTTAATATATTTAAAGAACGTTGTTTGTAAATTGAATTACAAGCACTAATCGAATTCAAACATTATATTGTATATATTCACGTTGTGTTTTCTTTCTTCAAAATCACACAATTAGCTAGCTATATGTTCTATACCCATCGTGGGGATCGATCCCTAGATTTTAGCGTTTGAATCACTCAAGCTTATCGTTGAGCCATCGTGGAAGGGACAAATGATTGAAGCATAGCATGACACAAATATTGAAGATGTTAAGAAAAACTTTAACCCTCTGTTTCAAGGAAAACTAACTATGTATAATGATAACAATTTGTTTGCAAGTACGTTTCTTACAAGCAATGGCCTAACTGTTTCCTGTTAGTAATATCATTATTAGTAGTAACATATTTTATTTCATAAGCTCAAACTATTGAATTATTTCTATTGAAGAAAAGTGTTTACTCTTAAATGAAGTCTAATGTGTGTGATGATCCCTGAGAAATGCAACGAATATTACTAACCTTTTAACGACATGGCTGAGCTTGGAAGTACCATAGATGGTAGGCTCAATATATCTTTCATAAATGTTTACTTACACTAACTGGTTTAGGTGCTGCTTACATTCATACATTTTTACTTACACTAAGTGGTTTAGGTGCTGCTTACATTCATACATATTTACATACACTAAGTGGTTTAGGTGCTGTTTATATTCTTACATATTTACATACACTAAGTGGTTTAGGTGCTGTTTATATTCATAAATTTTTACTTACACTAAGTGGTTTAGGTGCTGCTTACATTCATAAGTGTTTACTTGCATTAAGTTGTTTAGGGGCTATTTACATTCATAAATGCTTACCTACACAAATGGTTTGGGTGCTGTTTATATTCATAAATTTTCGTAAATTTTTACTTACACTAAGTGGTTTAGGTGCTGCTAATATTCATACATATTTACATACACTAAGTGGTTTAGGTGCTGTTTATATTCATAATTTTTTACTTGCACTAAGTGGTAGTCAAGGGATTATAACATTAATGGTGTTTCAAAACCTCTCTTTATCCATTAGTAATTGGAATAAAATAAGAATACCTTCAAATCATGGGGGAAATTTTAAACAAACTTTCTAAAACTATACAAACAAAAGGATAATTTAAAAGGATTGATATTTATCTCTTCAGTGAGTAATGTATGATCGTGTACTTATTGCGTTCTTGAAGTGACATATTGGAGTAGAATTATTGATTAATTGATCAACTATAGTTTTTCATACCACCTTATCAACAAGTAGTATTGCTTGATTAATTGATCAACTATAGTTTTTCATCCTTATCAACAAGTAGTATTGCTTGATTAATTGATCAACTATAGGTTTTCATCCTCCTTATCAACAAGTAGTATTGCTTGATTAATTGATCAACTATAGTTTTTCATCCTTATCAACAAGTAGTATTGCTTGATTAATTGATCAACTATAGGTTTTCATCCTCCTTATCAACAAGTAGTATTGCTTGATTAATTGATCAACT
>NW_013669665.1:72195-75180 GCF_000517525.1 Limulus polyphemus
GTTTGTTTGTTTTGAATTTCGCGCAAAGCTACACGAGGGCTATCTACGCTAGCTGTCCGTAGTTTAGTGGTGTAAAACTAGAGGGAAGGCAGCTAGTCATCACCACCCACCACCAACATTTGGGCTACTCTTTTAAATACACATGTACAAATTTATACGTTACTGAGTTATTTAGAGGGCATTTAAACTTTATCATGAAATGCCTCAATGAAATCGATTACTAAATATTAACTAAAAACCGTAGAGAAACTTATCCATCCAAACAAATAGCTGATATTGGTATATAGTATAAAATTATTATGATTGATTACATTTGGTCATTAAAATCTTTACCTCAAACACTCTCGAACTAATAACTCTTCATCTTTCTGGACATCTCAAACAAGAAGATATCTAGCGCTTAGGTTCGATCTGACGAAATAAGTTTTATTTAATTATTTTGCGAGCGTTATAAAAAGCAATAATAACAAATTAATTATTTTTTTGCGTTTTTAAAGCATTATATGAAATAAAAGTATTTCAAATGTTTAACATTTCTTACGGCATTGAAGTGTTTAAATAGCACAGTAGTTAGTGTGGGTGTTTTGCCCTAATAGTGCAGTCACGGCGATAGTGTGGGTGTTGTAACTCTTTCACACCAGTGAACGTTACATTGTTTAAATAGCACAGTGTTAGTGTGGGTGTTTTGCCCTATTAGTGCTCATTTTGTAACTTTTTCGTAACAGTTACTGTAGCAGTGTGTGTGCTCCAGGTTTTAAACAGCACAAGCTGTGGTTCTGCTGGTTTGTAATATTCTCATAACAAAACTGTTCTGTTGCAATATCCTTAAAACAGTAACTCCGCTTCCTTATATGTTCTTTTTTAAACAGTCACTGTGTTAGTATTGGTGTTGGAAATATTAATACCATCCCCGTGGTTGTGTTAATATTACAGCTATTTGCTGATGTTGCAAATCTCTGAAATAGGACAACGATTTCATTGTTATTATTGTCTAGTATAATCTTCATTGCGAACTTATTGGTATTATGGTTCATTTTACAATGCCCATTACAATAATCTTATGTTAATATTGTTAAACCTTTTCATATATTGTTAAACCTTTGCCATCTCAAGACTTGAGCTACAAAACCGCTGAATACATTCTAGAACTTTTGTAGAAACCGTTTATTCTGATTTCTGTTCAAACTATGATATATGATGTATCCTACGATAACCTTTACATTGAAGATCTACCAGTTTTCATATAGACAGTTTCCTTATGGAAAATACAGATTTCTTCTTCAAAATGTACAAAAAGAGGAGAAGCTGTTAGTTCGAGAGTAAAGATTTTTAATGTACAGAAAGAGGAGGAGCTGTTAGTTCGAGAGTAAAGATTTTTAATGACCAAATACAATACTAATACTTGTACTTAACACTATTGAAATATTGAAACTAAATCAAGAAACGGAGAATACCGCATTGCACAGTTGTATGTATTATATATTTGTTTCAAGAAATACAAACAAAGATAACAATAGCCAACAGTCTGCTTTGTACCTCACCATTCTATAGATTTTTC
This sequence comes from Limulus polyphemus, assembly GCF_000517525.1. Classification (NCBI taxonomy): domain Eukaryota; kingdom Metazoa; phylum Arthropoda; class Merostomata; order Xiphosura; family Limulidae; genus Limulus; species Limulus polyphemus. The sequence continues at coordinate 73,754 of NW_013669665.1, forward strand.
TTAATTCTATATAACGTATCTTCAACCTTTTTTTTTTCCCTCATACTTCCGAATTTACTTTCTTTTTATTCCCTTATTTCTTTTTAAATTTTCTATTCAAAGCGAAATGTAAGTAATGACATAAAATAAGCCTATAATAGACGGCCAAGTCTTTACTGGATTACACTTGTCAGACGTACTCGACCTCGAGAAGCCTCTGCAGGAAAGTTATCAGAGTAAATTCCACTTTTTTTTGTAAATGTAACTTTTAAAAGCAGATAAAATTAGAGTTTGCATTACAATTTAAACAATCAATGTATTAACAGTACATTGCTAAAGTCTATTTTTATTTTCAAATCATAATAACGATAAATTTGGTTTCCTTTCAAAGACTCAAGTATAAGAAAGACATTCTTAATGTTTCTCACCTTCCTTATCAACAAGTAGTATTGCAAAACATGATATCACCAGTAAGTCCTAATTCTCTCTGTTGGCATCATACACTTGCTTGGATTAGTGTTTCGTGTAATCTGATTAAGTATGAAGGGACTGACTGGCTCACTTCGACAACAAATTCCCACGATAATCGATCAGTAGCATCAGTTTTGATGATAAAGCTAACATCCTACTTATTACTTTTCGATAGTGTTATCTCGGATATAATATGATGTGTGTGTGTTTCTTTACGTGAGGAAAACGTGCTTTCATTCATACAGTATTCTCGGAACAGACCAACTATATACTTATTTCAAGTTTTCAGAATTTCTTTTATGTGAGTATAACTCCTTTTAAAATAAACTACTTTTTTCAAAGTCCTACTATTGAAAACATGATCCAATAATAAAAGTAAGATGGATTAATGTAAGATTTTAGTGTATTCTAATTAACGTTATCGTACAAGCATTCATTACAGCCACCAACAATAAGTGATACATTTTGCCTTTTTAAAAATAAAAAAAAACACTGAAGTGTCTTTGATACTGTAGTAGTCATTTTATGAAAATTATTATAGTAATTTGAGTGAAAGTAATCTTAGAATAAACATTGTTGAAAAATGAACGTTACACGGTTTAAATAGAACAGTCGTGGTGTAGGTGATAGTGTGGGTGTTTTGCCCTATTAGTGCAGTCACGTTGAAGTGTGGGTGTTGTAACCCTTTCACACCAATGAACGTTACATTGTTTAAATAGCACAGTGTTAGTGTGGGTGTTCTGCCCTAATAGTGCAGTCACGGCGATAGTGTGGGTGTTGTAATCCTTTCACACCAGTGAACGTTAAATTGTTTAAATAGCACAGTGTTAGTGTGGGTGTTCTGCCCTATAGTGCAGTCACGGCGATAGTGTGGGTGTTGTAACCCTTTCACACCAGTGAACGTTACGCGCTTGATTAATTGATCAACTATAGTTTTTCCTTATCAACAAGTAGTATTGGTATGAAAAACTATAGTT
>NW_013669665.1:76180-79845 GCF_000517525.1 Limulus polyphemus
CAAAAGTTTGCGTCACAAATATAGGTTTTCATTTCTTTGATTTATCACGATAGTACTGTTATGTCGTATGTATTAAGAAAAAACATAGGAGTTAGAACCAGCAAACATGTAATGACAATTTAATAAGGATAACATCTTACTTATGTCAGTTTCCACGATAAAATCACTTCTTTACTGATAATTTCTTGCACTCTTACACGACGGAAAAACCGCATATTTGTGTTAATTTGATTTTTGGTGCAGCTGTGTAATAGTTAACAAATCTGTTTAAAAATGTATTTCCGATTGGTCCTCTTAATACCAGACTTCAGCATCTTCGTAATTAACCATGATCACTTGTTTGAGTATACTAAAGATAACAAAAAATTCTTTAAGTATCATAGGTAGTATATTTTTTCCAATGTACTAAAAATATATTAAGTATCATAGGTGGTATATGTTTTCCAATGTACTAAGTAATTCTTTAAGTATCATAGGTAGTACGCTTTTCCAATGTACTAAACATTCTTTAAGTATCATAGGTAGTATAGTTTTTTCCAATGTACTAAAAATACTTTAAGTATCATAGGTAGTATATTTTTTTCCAATGTACTAAAAATTCTTTGAGTATCATAGGTGGTATGTGTTTTTCCAATGTACTAAAAATTCTTTAAGTATCATAGGTAGTATGCTTTTCCAATGTAATAAACATTCTTTAAGTATCAGAGGTAGTATATTTTTTCCAATGTACTAAAAATTCTTTAAGTATCATAGGTAGTATATTTTTTCCAATGTACTAAAAATTCTTTAAGTATCATAGGTAGTATATTTTTCCAATGTACTAAAAATTCTTTAAGTATCATAGGTAGTATATTTTTCCAATGTACTAAAAATTCTTTAAGTATCATAGGTAGTATATGTTTTCCAATGTATTAAAAATTATTTAATTATCATAGGTAGTATATTTTTTCCAATGTATTAAAAAGTATCATAGGTAGTATATGTTTTCCAATGTATTAAAAATTATTTAATTATCATAGGTAGTATATTTTTTCCAATGTATTAAAAAGTATCATAGGTGTACTCTTTCAATTATTCCTCGATCTTGATGTCCCATGGTGGGGTAACGGTATGTTTGCAGATTTACAATGTTAAAATCCGGGGTTCGATTCCATGCAATGATTTGAATGCAGATAGTTCATTGTATAGCTTTGCACTAAGAAAACAACAACGACATTTATGTTGTCGAGAAAATACTGCTTATCTAACTATCAAAAAACATAATTGTAATAGGTATAACAATTAGAGTGCATGCCTCTTTTCTTGTTGTTATTTTGTCAACGCTATACTCAGTAATTTTGTATGGAAAGAAGTGGTATTGCCACCTTTCAAAACGTTTATTTGTTTTATTTCCTTCACAGGCGTTTCATTATTTTTAACGACCAGCCTGTGTATTAAACAATGTTTTAAGATGTACTTAAACACAAGGGGATTTTTCTAAGTAACTTGGGAATGACATACATTAAAAGACATTTTCTCGCAGTTTTAATAATCAAAGTGTCACGTTGATTAAACTATATAAGAGTCCTGTAATAACCTACCGTAAACGTCTCTTAATTTCATGGTCTTTAAAATGTGACATATATGGAAATTTTTCTACATTCATATAAAATACCCTCTTAAGATGATAATTAAACCACTTTTACAGAGATTAGTGTAATCAATCAAACGCACAGCCTAAAACATACCTTTGTAAATGGAAGATGAGTAAAGAATATCGCGCCACATACATCGACCAAATGAACAACCCAGCATGTCAGTTATGGAACTACACAACTACGACACAACTTCTACATCACGTACTATTTACATAATCATTAATAACTTCTTGAAGCCTGATATCTAAGAAGAAAATACTTTAGTTTTGATCGTCTTCTCATCAATAATAGATAGGCAACCAACGATTTATAAGGAAGAGTTTTATTGATGGTGGAACATGCTACATGTTTATACAAATCATAGGACTGTCTTCTTCAGGTATGACCAGTGTTCTGTCGAAACGTATAGTATGTTCTATCATCGATAAAACTCTTCCTCGTGATAATGAATTGTTCTTTGCCTACCTGTTTTTATATTAGCATAGTTTGCTTCCGCGACTCGTAACCTGAGGGTCGCGAGTTCGAATCCCCGTCCCACCAAACATGCTCGCCCTTTCAGCCGTGGGGGCGTTATAATGTGACCAATCCACATATTCGTTGGTAAAATAGTAGTCTAAGAGTTAGCAGTGGGTGGTGATGACTAGCCGCCTTCTCTCTAGGCTTTCACTGCTAAGTTAGGGACTGCTAGCGCAAATAGCCCTCGTGCAGCTTTGCGCGAAATTCAAAACAAACCTTACTCAAGTATCTTCTAACCCACCGTGTCGTTTCTTCTGAAGACTCGTCTTCTGACAGCTAACTTCAGATTATATTTTATTGGGTGTAGTGTTATTTCGTGAAATGATTTTCAATATAGTACATTAGCTCTTTGCTTTGTTGAATAACCAGGTTTTGGAGGAAACAAAGAACGTTTATGATCTTAATGCTAGTCATGAATTGTTTTAATAATTATGATATATCTTTTACATGTTTACTTTTTGCTTTATTATTTAGATAGTGTTCAGTTATCACTCTTTTATGCGTATTCTATGTAGCAGAACTAGAAGTGAAATGTATCACGTTAAAACAATGTGTTTTTTTTGTTTGTTTGTTTGAAACTCTTCCATTAATCTAACTAGGGCTAACTCCACATTAGCAAACATGGGCTAATTCCACATTAGCAAACATTTTGTTGAAACGGATAAACTGTTAGCGTATTTGGTATTCGTAAAGTTCATAATATGAAAACGAAGGCTGCTAATACCTGCTACTATACACCCTACATATTATCATTTTATACATTATTTGTAGCACTTGCTACAATTACTATAAATATATATAATGTCAATATCTGAATAATTATATAATTTTGGTTACCCGCAGGAAAATTGGGAATAAAAATTATTATAATAATATGTGTTTTCTGCTGTTTTCTAAAGCGACGAGTTCAAATTTCATGTTTCTATTTATCAAAACGTAATATCCTGAAATAAAGTCACGTAATATATTTGTGATTGGTAAGGTGGCTTATAGGATTTAACATGATGAAACATCCTCAAAATCTAGTCGCTACAATGAAAAATGCCATTATAAAAATAATATCCAGCATTTATTCATACGACATAGGAAGTTTAGACATTGTCAAACAAAAGATAAATTAATGAATCAATGAATGTGGTTAGGACTGAGTTTGAATTGATTTGAGAAAATTTACATAAGGACTCCACCTGAGACCAATATCGAACGCTCTCATTGGTGGGTTGAAGAACTGAAGGAAAGCAAAGAAAGAACTAGCGTTCCTTTAAGAATCAGTACGTACACAGATATTAGCAACTGAATTTGTAACATCCGTTAAAATAAAATAAAATATATATACATATATATATATGTATATTGAAGAAACTAACTGTCCAGAATGGTACTATGTATAACATTAAGTCATAATAATGAAAACCACACAGAAAACTTACAAATAATATACCATTCTGTAAATAAAAGTAAGAGTAACTAAGCTTATATATATATATATATATATATATATAGAATAGATAA
>NW_013669665.1:80650-89926 GCF_000517525.1 Limulus polyphemus
AATTACTTCCATTGAAAAATGACTTCTCTAGTAGGACCTGCAGTCCTTTTATCTAGTTCCACAACATTCCTAAAAAATGACTTCTCTAGTAGGACCTGCAGTCCTTTTATCTAGTTCCACAACATTCCTGAAAAAATGACTTCTCTAGTAGGACCTGCAATCCTTTTATCTAGTTCCACAACATTCCTGAAAAATGACTTCTCTAGTAGGGCCTGCAGTCCCTTTACCTAGTTCCACAACATTCCTGAAAAATGACTTCTCTAGTAGGACCTGCAGTCCCTTTACCTAGTTCCACGACATTCCTGAAAAATGACTTCTCTAGTAGGACCTGCAGTCCCTTTACCTAGTTCCACAACATTCTTATGGCAAAGTAATGGAAAGACACCGTTATTAGAATTTTTAAGGCACAAAGCTACACAGTAAGCTGTCTACCGCAGGGAATCTAATCGCGGATTTTAGCGTTGTAAGCCCTAAACTTACCACTGTCTTACAGGAAGACCTTTATACTTCTCCGGATTACGTTGATAACTAGAAAGTAATCTAAATGGAGAGTATATAACAGCTAATGTAATAACTGTAGGCTCTGTTTGATGTTAAAAATAAAGCTGCATTTGTCCGCCACTGATTACTTATTAGCTCTCAGAAGATCATCCTCTTATCCAAGATCAGGTAAGAAAGCACGTATAGCATCAGTGAACGTTAAATCACATAAAATTGAACACTAAAGGATCAGCACACTCCAAACGTTTCTATGTTTCTGTGAGTTTTAAAGTACGTGCTTCAGTTATAAATAGACAGACAGATGGGTAGAAAAAGGGTTTGTTTGTTTGGAATTAAGCACAAAGCTACACAATGGGCTCTGCCCACCACGGGTATCGAAACCCGGTTTCTAGCGTTCTAAGTCCGCAGACATACCGCTGTGCCACTGGGGGGATAGAGAAAGGGAACAGAAAAGCTGTCGTCAAGTTCGTAAACTATTTATTGATTTTGTAATTTTGTTCTGTATTTCACAAAATTGCGCTCTGCAGAGTAACAGTTGTTGGTTATCCTTTTAAGAAATACTTGAGTGTGTAGATACAGTTTGTATTTATATAAAATAAGTTATTCACACATCTTCACATCGGAACAAGTATCTGAAGAAAATTGGAAATAACTTCTATTTGTTTTGTACTTCAAATAGAGTATAATGACCGAATAGTTTGCTTATTAACTCAATGATTATCTCATATTAACTGTGCGTGGCTTGAATAAATAGTGATAGCTCTTTCGTGTAAGCAAGATTCTGAACGTTCCTGTTATTGAGATGCATAACACGATTTAATGTTTCGAGTCATACGTAGGACAAATCGATAACATTTAACTTAAATAATACGTATACGGATTGGAATTAAGTTCCTGAATAACGTATTTAGTGTATCTATAAACATGTATAATTATTTTCTATAATCATAAGAATCTGAAAACCTTTAATCAGCCGCGAAATGAAATAATTGGAAATAATTATTGTTTATTTGACTCCGATTTTCATTATCATAAATCTCGGTAATATGATACAAAACGAGTAAGTATCTAAACTACAGTAAAATACAAATTACTGCAGAGCTAAAATGTAAAACTCATAACCTCAACATTTATATTTCTGCAGACTGAATTAATGATCAATTTTTTGAATTATTTTAATCAAATCAACTATTTGACTTGCAGTTGACATCAATGCACGTGTTTTCAGACAATCCAGAATATTCTTAGTTACCTTTGATAATTATTTCAATACTTTATAAAAATAGTAAATATTTGTTTTTTTGGTGATAAAGAAACGAAAAATCAGGATAAGCCAAAACAGTATCCTGTGTAACAAACTCCAGTTTCTCTACGTCCAACCATTAAGTCAAAGCTATACTCTACGTATATGTAATTTACGGACACTTGTTTTCATATGTGTGTTGGTAAAGCTGAAATAATTACATATCAAGATTGGCAGAAGAAAAATATTTTTAGGTTTGAGCAATGGTGGAAGTAATAATACTGTCACACAGAGTCATAATACAAGAATTGAGCTGATTTAGATAAGGTTTGAGTAACTTTATATTTACAAATGTGAAAGAATTTCAGATCAATAACCTATTAAAAATGGAATACTTCCTCTCATGACATATATTCATAGGAACAAAACGATCACCCCGCGAATATGGAAGCTTATATATACAAGTCAAGTAAAGTCATTGTTTATTATAGATAAGAACAGAGAATAGAACATTAATAATATTGAGTGTAACACTCAATATCTTACTGTAACTAAACATTACTTGTGCTGATTGACTTTAAGACTTATCATCGTCGGTAAATACTTATTCCACTTATCATTTGGAAATGTTGTTAAAGAAGAATGAATAACCAAACACAGTTTCTATTGAAATAAGTAACATTTGATCAATAGTATAATTTTTTCCACGCCCTTAGCTGCTGCCAGGATAACTCCTCCCTCAAGTCAGAAACCAAGAAAATTATGTTATAGCTAATGCATAAAAGCTCCACAGATTTTTTCATCAGCTGCAGCTGACACGTCTTCTCGCCCCAGCAGTTGTATGAGATCATACAAAGAAGTAAAGCAGTAATGGTAGCTTCAGCATGAAGTTTCTCGTTAAATTCTGTGTGAAAATGACCGACAGGTCGTTTTCTGTCACCAGCTTGTGGAACACAAAATGCATTTGTCTCCAGTTTCTTCCATCGCCCTATAGGCAAAGCAAATAAACCTTTCCATGTGTTAAAACCTTGTAGCTGAACTGACGTTTGTGAAGAAAGAATGGAGCTAGATATTTGTCCACGCTAACACACGTATACTTGGCACAAAATACTGTGCACAACTGAGTGAACTCATGCTGTTTCTAAATGAAACCAACTTTATTTATGTGTCGAGGCCAACCGCAACGCTCAAAAATATCATCCTTTGGAATTTGCTTTTCCAAAAGAATCGCTTCCGTGGGCATAAACGGGAGGGGGGGGGAACCAACAACCATTACGTGTTAACCACGTCAGAAATATTTGGTGAATTCTAATTACTGACGACTGAAAACATGAAAGGAGTTTATTGAAAGAAATTGTTTCAAGGCTTAGAAATATGTCAGCTACGCTACTGATCTTATATCGAGTGTTTAACTTCATTGTCTAGTAGTGTTTCAGTGGGATTTTGTTGTGGTCTACTGGCTAAACAGCAATGGCGTGCTTATGGTTTTAATTTCTAAAGCCCCTAACTTAGTCCACCACAGGAGCCATATTGGTTGAAATATTGTTTGTTTGTTTGTTTGAATTTCGCGCAAGGCTACACCAGGGCTATCTGCGCTAGCCGTCCCTAATTTAGCAGTATAAGACTAGAGGGAAGGCAGCTAGTCATTACCACCCACCGCCAACTCTTGGGCTTCTCTTTTGCCAACGAATAATGGGATTGACCATCACTTTATAACACCCCCACGGCTGAAAGGGCGAGCACGTTTGGTGTGACGGGATTCGAACCCGCGACCCCCCTCAGATTGCGAGTTGAGCACCCTAACCACCTGGCCATGCCGGGCCTATACAAACTGTCATGTTTTGCCCCCCCCCCCCCAGTGGTACAGCGGTATGTCTGCGGACTTACTTGTTTGTAATTAAGCACAAAGCTACACAATGGGCTATCTGCGCTCTTCCCACTACGGGTATCGAAACCCGGATTCTAGTGTTGTAATTCTGCAGACAGTGTAGGTAAACAATCTTAGCTCTTTATGAAAATAAATTGTTTACGAAATTTCTTCAACCGAACTAGAGATGGTTAGTAATTGTTTATGGAGAGTAGAACTTAAGAGACGTCCCGCCTACTCGTTATTATTATTGTTAATATAGTTATGCAATAAGGCTTTTTAAAACAAAATGTAAATTAAACTTTGAAGGAATTGAATAAACAGAGTACATTCGTCCTAATCACCTTTAATACACACGAGAGTAGATTATATGATTTACATTACAGAGGACATCACGTAAGCGATGGTTTCTCGAAACAGTAATGGTAATTCGCATTAGTAACTATTTTAAAATTACATAATGACTCTCTTAAAAAAAAAAGTCAATTTTTCCATAACGCCGCTTAAAAATTAAAGATAAAAATTGGGCATGGAATGATCAACGTTACTGGTCGTTAGAGTGGAATAGGCTACTTTAAACACAGACTGGCTGTTACTCTGGAGATATGATCTTAATAGGAAGGAAAAGAAGTGGGGAAATCAGCCATCCGTCAGTAGAGATGTATCACTAAGAAATAAGGAGAGATGTACAGATAAAATGTTTTCTAAGAGTTAGAAGAAATCATGAACGTAACGTTAATGAATTTTCTGCTTCGTCATTAGTTGGTTAACTAGAATAATGAACTGTTTTGTTTTTCTTGTTGCTGTTTTGTGTTTTTTTTGTTTGGTGGGGAGGGTCTTTATTCTGTTATATATTAATGTTCTACAGAGAAAATGCATGGGGGAACTAGGCAACAGAGCATCACGTTTTTCTCCATCTTAATTATACGTGTAATATTAAGCAATTTTCTCAGTTACCCATAAAATCAATAAGTACGACGCTGAAACTTCATTTTTCTACACAGGAAAAAAAAAGAAGGATTTGGCCGTTAGAAACATTCTGTCGTGCAATCTATAAAAGGTTTTTATCATATTCGCGTGTTACCGTCGTTAGATGTCACTCGTATTAACTATTACAATTTAAAAAAATAATAGTTAAAGATAAATTTACAAATCATTGGTAGCTAAGCAAATGAAAAAAATCGACATATTATATTTAAACTGAGGAACAAATCAGGGGGGAAATGGGGTTTAAAAACCCTCTTTTCTTATCTTTAGAATGGACGTTACTGGAATTCAGCCAATTAACGAACACTTCGTACTGTAGCTATTTTACTTATCTAATTTTGCCTTCTCTCACTAATTGAATAGAGACACCATCTCGTTCAAAAATAATTAATATATTAAATGAATTTAATAAATCTTGTTTAATGACAAACAGCGAACGACATCATAAGCCAATGGAATCCAAAAATAAAGAGTTTTTCCTTGAAATTATATTTCATTAAATATTCATCATTTTATCAAGCGCACGTTATCTGAAAATATATTAATTATACTGTAACTAATTACATTATATTAGCTTTGTTAATAATCCCAGTTCAGCTTAATACCTATAGGTATTTAAATTTTAGCAGGCTATTTAAAGATATATCTTTCTGGGATATTGAATTGTATTTAACTTTGTTTTTCGGTTTATTTATTTTTTGGGTTCTTGGAGGCAGTTTTCTGGACATCTCTGAATAAATATAGATTTACTAACACAAGATAAATAATTGTCATGTAGTAAATAACAGAAACATGAAAATCTTATAAATGTGAATATATTGTACCTTTATAACCTTGAACACGCAGACCAAATTGTGGATAGCCTTAAGTAAAATGTTTTAACCCTATATCATTGAATAAACAACCCAAATTGTGGATAGCCTTAAGTAAAACGTTTTATAACCCTATGACACTGAGTGAACAGACCAAATAGTGGATAGTCTTAAATAAAATGTTCTAACCCTATATCATTGAATAAACAACCCAAATTGTGGATAGCCTTAAGTAAAACGTTTTATAATCCTATGACAGTGAGTGAACAGACCAACTAGTGGATAGTCTTAAATAAAATGTTTTAACCCTATATCATTGAATAAACAAATTTTGGATAGCCTTAAGTAAAACGTTTTATAATCCTATGACACTGAGTGAACCGACCAAATAGTGGATAGTCTTAAATAAAATGTTTTGTATCCCTATATCATTGAATAAACAAACCAAATTGTGGATAGCCTTAAATAAAATGTTTTGTAACCCTATATCATTGAATAAACAAACCAAATTGTGGATAGCCTTAAATAAAATGTTTTGTAACCCTATGACACTGAGTGAACAGACCAAATTATAGATAGCCTTAAATAACAAGTTTAGTCATCCTATTATCACTAAGTGAACAGACCAAAGTGTTTTGTAACCGTTTACAGACATGGGCAACAAATGGTTGAATTCAGAAATACATATAGTATTAAAACTGTGTATAATGCAATGCATTAGATATTTGAAAATCTTCAACTACCATTTTTATTCCTATACTACAAAAAAAAACAAGCTCCATATTCAGAGTTGTGAGCTACGCGTGCGTTTTTTTTTTTTTTCATCTAAAATCTGCTCTGTGCTGTGCTATGTACTATGACAAATGGCTACAGTCCAAGACGGTGTTCCTTCACCGCTGCATGTTTCCACCCATCGCTAAGTCAGATTTTGGTTCTGAATGGAAAAGGAATGAGAGAAATGTGCACTCAATTCCGATTTACCGGTAAAGACCCAACAAAATATTTGGAGACTTTTTTTTGTCGCGTGGCTACACATCCTACAAGACAGGCGAGGTTACCCCGTGTCTCAGAATAAAACTTTCTTAGTAACGAACAGAATCGTTGCCACTTCAAATAAAACGGCAGGACTAGGGTGATATAGGAATGACAACACCGGGTATGCAAGTACAAAGAATGCTATTCTCCAGCAGATGGAGCAGTTCTTTGTTCATAAAGGAAAGGACGTTAAAGAAAATCGGATCTCGTAAACACAAGAAACAAGGCGTATTGATTTACTCGTCTTGAGCCTCTTCCTAGTATTGTTTTCAAGTTGACAGGGAAGGAATTTACTGAAGTATTTTGTCACTAGCTGCTCGTTGAAGATAATTCATTAACAGCGAAACTTCTTTTTGATGTTTCAGTTTTTCGTGTTATTATTATTACAAATTCAATATATAAAAGTCCTAAATAGTTAGACCAAGAATATTGATTACGGAAGAATGTTCACAGATATAGAACTCCATTCCAAGAAGACAAATTATTACATTGGTTGTGTGGCAATCGACCAAGAGCTGAATACTAGTCAGCTCTCTGTAACGCTGAATAAATATTATCACTTAAATCACACAAATAGATATTTTATTCAAAAGATCGAAACGTAGATTTTTGTATAGATTAGTTGAATAATGAAAGATTAAAAATTCAGTATTTTGAACGCTTAAATAGTATTTATTACACTACTGAAGAAAAACATATAACAAACTCTTTCTCGCAGATTATGTGAAACAAGTTCATATGTTATGATTTTTCTTGGAAGGCACCTAACTTCTTATAACGTATTATCTAGTGAATTTTAAATTAAGAACAGCCCTAATTATCAATCTTCATCAAAGCGGTGTTCAGATGTGACTGTTAGTATTAAGTTGTGGCAGTTGATATTCGGTTGTGACAGCAAGTATTCAGTTGTAACTGTTAGTATTCATTTGTGACAGTTGATATTCAGTTTTGTCTGTTGGTGTGCAGTTGTGACAGTTGATATTCAGTTTTGTCTGTTGGTGTTCAGTTGTGACCGTTGATGTTCAGTTGAAACTATTGGTATCCAGTTTTAACTATTGGTATTCAGTTGTGACTGTTGGTGTTCAGTTTTGACAGTTGATATACAGTTGTGACTGTTAATGTTCAGTGGTAATCGTTGATATTCATTTGTGACTGTTGGTATTCAGTTTTGACAGTTGATATTCTTTGTGACTGTTAATGTTCAGTGGTAATTGTTGGTATTCATTTGTGACAATTGTGTTCAGTTGTGACTGTTGGTATTCAGTTTTGACAGTTGATATTCATTTGTGACTGTTAATGTTCAGTAGTAATTGTTGGTATTCAGTTTTGACAGTTGATATTCAGTTGTGACTGTTAATGTTCAGTTGTGACTGTTGGTATTCATTTGTGACAGTTGTGTTCAGTTGTGACAGTTGTGTTCAGTTGTGACTGTTGGTATTCAGTTTTGGCTGTTGGTATTCAGTTTTGATAATTAATATTCAGTTGTGACTGTTGGTATTCAGTTGTGACAGTTGGTGTTCAGTTGTGACTGTTAAAGTTCAGTTGTGACTGTTGGTGTTCAGTTTTGACAGTTGGTATTCAGCTGTGCCTGTTGATATTCAGTTGTGACTGTTGGTATTCAGTTGTTAGTATTGGTATTCAGTTGTGACTGTTGGTATTCAGTTGTTAGTATTGGTATTCTACGTGAATTTTTTATCGCTTAGTTTTGCGTGTCTCCTGATCTACTTGAACTGTTATTTTACGCTTACAATGTCGAGCCCTTGCTAATAAAATAAACAAGATCTTTCAGCATCTACACCCAGTTTTCAACTGCTTGCTGATCTTCCCAATCTAGTGAGGATTTTTAATGAGTCCACCCATCCGTAGATCCCTCCTTTACAATTTCCAAAATGCTTGGGATTGAAACTTTTTCTCTTACATTTACCCGATGATGTTAGTTGTTATTTGACAAAACTATTATATATTATCAGGATTTTAGTTTAATATTTACCCGATGATGTTAGTGGTTATTTGACAAAACTATTATGTAGCTAATATAAGAGAGGTAAACATGTGCAGTATCAATAAGCACAAAGGAAAAATATGAAAGTTACATAATTTGAATTCACAACGCTTTTCATATGTTCCGTATTTAATACGTTTATTACAGTCTAAATTTAAGTTATTTTGTTATTCCTTTAGGCGTCTCATTAAGAAGTTAGATATCAAAACTACGGAACATTTCTATTTAATTTTCTTCTTTAATGATTATATATTATCAGGATTTTAGTATAATATTTACCCGATGATGTTAGTTGTTATTTGACATAACTATTATATATTATCAGGATTTTAGTTTGATATTTACCCGATGATGTTAGTTGTTATTTGACAAAACTATTATATATTATCAGGATTTTAGTTTAATATTTACCCGATGATGTTAGTTGTTATTTGACAAAACTATTATATATTATCAGGATTTTAGTTTAAATTTACCCGATGATGTTAGTTGTTATTTGACAAAACTATTATATATTATCAGGATTTTAGTTTAATGGTTTTGTTATTGTCAAACCGTAAATGTTCTTCAAGAAGAATATTAAAACAATTACTTAATTTTGCAATTAATGTTATTAATTAATGGGTTAACGAATTAAGAAAATTGTTCATTCCAACGATCGTACATTTTATGTACATCAGAAACAACGAGTAGTCATTCCTCCTTGGTAGAGGTGAGCTGGTCACTGAAACGTTGGGATAACAGTGCTTATATTTGTATTTTGTTAGTGTCACATAAGGCCTGCGAATTTAAACTTCATAAAAGTAGTTTTGGTTTTAATAACGGATTT
>NW_013669665.1:90144-101381 GCF_000517525.1 Limulus polyphemus
ATAACGGATTTTCCATAATTCAGCTACGTAGATTTTGAAAATAATATTCATTTTTTCTATCACGTAAGGATTTTTTTTACTAATTGGAAAGAAAAAAACTCTTACTTAGATCAAATTATTATTTCGTTTACCACAATGAACATTTTTTATTGTTATATTTGTCAACAAAAATACAAACAAACTGACGAAAGGGAATTGATGTCAAACGAATATTCATCCTCATTCATCCTGACTTTTTTTGTGGAATCTACGTCAATTAGTCTCAAAACAAGGTGTTGTGGTTTTTCTTTTATGGATCGCGTTATGACGTTTTGTGAAAAATCTGTACGTGATGGAGAAAAATGGATATCATTTTCGGATTCAGCGTACAGGAATTACCGTAGAACATGTAAAAATTTCAAGATAATAAAACCATCGCAGACCTGTGTAATTACACTATTTTTGCTTTTGTTAACTGTCATGTCATCTACATATTACGTCTCCCGGTGGGAGAGCGGTAAGTTTACGGACTTATAACGCTAAAATTGGGGGTTCGATTACCCGTGTTGGACACAGTTTAATATGGCTTTGCCCTAAACCAAACAACCAATCAACCATTCACGTATTATAACATGTATATACACCTTGATAATTTTGTCTGATTTGTATAAATGTTTTCTTTAAGTCTTATTTATTTAATCCAGTATACGGTTTTAGAGTAAATGCGTCTCATTTCAAGAATCATGTTTACAAGAAATTATAAAATAAGTAACTCTCAGTTAAGAGCTGCAGACTGAACGTGAGTTGAATTTATTAAAATAAAAACAGTACTTGACTTTTCTTTCTACCCTCGAAATGTTTTATAGCTCATTTTCCTAGCGAAATATAAGATTTTCCTTAGGCTTCTTTCATTTTTCACATTTCTTTATTAAAGGTGAAAGTGGGTGCATGCGAGACGTGAAGAAGCATCACAGAGTGAAGCCTCTACCCTTCTAACAGTGTCTCAAGAGCAAACATAAAACACTAATGCATTACGCTAAACCGAAATGTGCTGATGCTCATCTGTGGAATAGCACGTGTCTATACTTATTTCTCTCTCTCTTGTTGTTTTTTGCATTTATTTCCGTGAATTGACGAGAACACTGCGTGTGAGTGGTAATGTTGCTTTTACCACAAAAAGGGGTCATTTAAAACTAGGAGAAATTAAAATTTCTTGCCTTGATTCACACGGCGATAAGATTGTCCAACTGTTCGTGAAGCGCTAATAGTCCGGATATAGCAAAGGCTAATTCGACCGAAGAATACAACGCAATGAGGTCCATCATTCTACAACACATGCCACATAATATTAAACATAATATAATATAAAATGCCCCCCAGATGCCAATAGATGGACACGTATTATCACTCTCCCTTAATAAGAATAATGGAATGGTGCCTTATCAGCAGGTAGCCGCTCTACTGTTCCAGTAGAAAACAGGTTTACAGTCAGTAGCTCTAAATAATTAGAGGGAACAGATTTAGCACGTTGTTAATATCAACCAGGGCTCGTGTGAATCAGATGGCGTTCTTCGGTACCTTCTCTCAAGCTATTTTGTCTACAGCCAGTGAGCTAGAAAAGCCGTTACGCCGTCTTGTTGTTTAGGCAGTTTATCAAATGACAGTTTGAAGGAACCAGTATTGTCTGCCATTTTTAATGTTATCGCTTATCTCCGCACAACAGACTCAAACAAAGTGGCTATGCTTGTTATACTTTATCATATTAAAGAGTAATCTTAACAAAGTAAACATATGTTCACAAAATCCTGACAACCTCTCAACACGTCTATCATTCAAAAATTAGCACACTTTAATTAAATTAAATATAAACAAAATACGTTAAGATGTTAAACGCTCTAATTAAAAAATGCTTTTTACTAGCCACACTAGTTAGCAATCGCGACTATGTTTTTGTAATAGTCTATAACAATAGATGATTGTTGGTATTATCGAATAAAATTATGTACACCAGAGAACCGTTCGTCAATAGTTAATTCAAATTACATTTCAACCAAACGTTTTGTAAAAAACCGAAATTATAATTGTGACAGTATGTCAACTTTGTTATTATCTTTACTGATATGTAGAAGATGGTTTGAGAACTAGGGAAAAATTGTTTAGTTTTCCGTTTAAGGGTGTTTTTCAATATCGTGATAAGAAGTTTCAATAATATCCACTAGAATAAAGTGTGAGTTATGCAGTCTAGTGTTTTTAAAGTTGACACGTTTGTAAACTTTTTTTGACGTATGTCAACTAAAGTCACTTCTTCTGGTTAGGCATTATGAAACCTACTGGAGTCTTCTTTCAGAAAATCAGTTTACTTTCTAAGCTTCTCCAGTTACATACAGTTACGTGTATGCGTCAAAGGTTCTTCGATAGGAGTCTAAGAAAAGCTTAACGAGAACTGCTCAACTTAGGATCTTATCAGCTCTTTTCTCGCAGATGTAGAAGAAAACATTGAATTAAAGTATTAGAAAATTTGATTACATTCATCGTAATTTGAAACGGCTGTTCACGACATATGTAAACAGAAGCTGAACTCTGTAATATAATTGTTTTCGTTTTTAGTAAAGAGTTATTTTATTGTCGAAATTTTATGTTAATATCACTTATATTATATCTGATAAAGCGCCCGCTAATGAATTTATCAAGAGGAAACTCGTCAGAATTATCACCTTTAAACGTTAGTTTACTACACTACAGTTAACATTATCACGTTTAAACGTTAGTTTACTACACTACAGTTAACATTATCACGTTTAAACGTTAGTTTACTACACTACAGTTAACATTATCACCTTTAAACGTTAGTTTACTACACTACAGTTAACATTATCACCTTTAAACGTTACTTTACTACACTACAGTTAACATTATCACCTTTAAATGTCAGTTTACTACATTACAGTTAATATTATAACCTTTAAACGTTACTTTACTACACTACAGTTAACAATATCACCTTTAAACGTTACTTTACTACAGTTAACATTATCACCTTTAAACGTTAGTTTACTACATTACAGTTAATATTATAACATTTAAACGTTACTTTACTACACTACAGTTAACATTATCACCTTTAAACGTTACTAATGCCTGTATCTCTGGCTCTATGATTATTTGAATTTGAAATTTCACCCATAATGTTTGACAACATGACTTGAAATGTTACATGTAGGTTAATGACCTCTCAGAATATAAACAAGAAAAAAAACATTTTCAAAAGATCGTCAGATGACCTCAAGAACAGAGTTTGCAGGAGGTTTGGAGGCACTCAGGAGTTTTTGTACAGACTTACTTGATAATTTACAAGAACATTAAACAGTCGTTGAAAATAAGGCGTATAAAATTTTACCGCGTCGTTGTTCTGTGAATCCGATTAATTTCCTAGTGCAGTGTAATGGTTTAAATATATTTAAATGAAGAAAGTGTTGCTTCGTTATTGTTTTGTAATAAACAGATACATTTCAGTAATATGAGATATTTAATTTTTTGTCTGAAGATATTTACAACTCTTTATCGTCATAAGTGAACAAAGCAAAGCGTAACAAGCAGAGAGGAAATATTTCTTGAAGACTACAAGACAAGCGATCATCTAAAAACATATTTATTAATATCTACCAATGCCTACAAACCATCACTAATGAAGCATGTTTCATCTTGAAGATTTATTTAAACCTGTGACGAGCGTATAACAAGTTTTGCTCGGTTGTCGGAAAGATTGTTAGTGAAAGCAGCTTCACTCGGTTTAAATCGGTAATAGGAATTGTTTATCTCCTGCTTTATGACATGAAATCGTACGCTTCCCTAAGATCGCAGTGTTACCAACTTTTGTGACATATCTGAGCTTACCAAAGTAAAGGTGAAAACGTAAACATATTTTCTTCAACCAAACTTAGGAAATAAAACGACTTCATATGTACTAAAATAGGAAGGTCTACACATAGTGAAAGTGTAAACATTGTTTCGTTTGCTTTAGGAAATCTATTGTTTGGTGTCATCTTACATACTCTGTCGATTGACTGAATCTTCTTCCATAACTATATTTCTGATCATTGTGGATGTTGAACATATACTTTTTGCTTATTTTATTGGATCTATAAAAGAACGTTTTTGATCATCCTCCCTCTTTAAAAACTAGCAATTGCAAGTATCCAGTCATTCCAGTTTTTAGCTGTCAGGTTTTCATGTATGGACCAGATTCTTTACAATAGGGTGTCTGTGACTTGTTGGCGATAAATTTCAACAATGAACAAACAGTACACAATCCACTGGTTTTAAAATGATATATTACAACAAGTCAAACGTATATACAAATGTTCGTTACACTGTTGGTTACCACTGTTGTATCCAGAGCTTTAAATAATTGTCTCTTTTTCGTCAAAGTCCATACACGCTGATTCAGTTACTTTAGAACACAGTTGACAAGACGAATTATTTTTCTCTACTCTGTTATTACAATACCATCTGTGATAATTTCAGTTTAGAAATCGACACTATGCGCTCTTTATGGCTAAACTTCACAATCACACAGTTTAGATCTATGTATCAACCTAAATTTCCGATGTCTAGAAAGTTCCACACACTACTAGTTATTATGATGCAATAATATTTAATTAACACAATTATAAAAACTCAAGAGGTTCTAGTAACGTAATGCAACAATACAACAATCACCAATTCATAGCTACTAAACTATACAACGCCTGATTCGGAAACAATTACATAAACAAACTTGCGATAAACTATCGCTGCTAAAAATATTTAAACTTAACACTCGCGCTATATAAACTATCTAAATCATAACACTCATATTAAACGCAAATAGAAACAGTCGTGTATATCTAACACTAATAACTATAGAATATAAAACTACATTTTCATGTATCTCTGGATCTCTAGAAACAACATAATTGTGTTATTTTGTTCTTGGTTCTCTAACTCTAAGAATAATATATATATGTGTGTTTCTTATCACTCCAGACCTTCACGACCAATGATTTTCCTGACTCTCTAGCAGTTACGTCCCTTTGATAATTGTGAATCTCCATAGGAACTACACAAGGATAAAATATAAAAATTGTATATATAGAATGTTATTCAAACTGGTTTAGAACCCGATAGAAGATATTTATCTTGATTAGAATATTCTCTCTCTTCTTATAATACGTTTCTCGTCTAAAGAAACATTGAACACGTTCGCTTATAATGAAATATTTTAAATAATCCTTATCTACAGGTGATGCGTGGGTAAAATTATCTTAAACTCACTGAAATGTTATCTAATTTAAAGAATTTGAAATGAAATAAGTCGCATTAAAAGAAGGATTATATATTGTAGTTTTTGGGTCGAGAATGTCTTAGTTGTTAGTGTGCAAGACTTTGTTTGTGAACTTTGGAGTCATGGTGTGTTATAAAGATAACAGTCAAATCTCCCTATTTGATTAGACCAGCCAAAGCATTAGCGGGCGGTGCTGTTAAGTAACTTCCTTCCCTCTCTTTATCAGCTCAAACTCAGAAATGGCTAGGGTAGATAGCTTTGACGTAGCTTTACTAACTTTCCGAAACAAACAAACGTTAGGCCTCTTTAGCAGTGACTTACGAGAGCCAAAGGAAATGATATTTATACACGCTTCTGATTTCGAAACAGAAATGAACAAATTAAAAGAAATGTGGGGAAAAAAACACCAGCAGTTTACGTGATTTTCATCAAATATGTTAGACCTATTTGTTTCTCTGTTGCTTCTCCAGCTTTCGGTGTTTAAACCGTAAATTACTGTCGTTATTTTTTTTTTAATTATTACTTCTTATATCAGGATTACCAATTAAAGACGTGGCAAAAAATGGCTACAGTTATTTTAAGCTAATTGGATAATTGGCTTATATAAGGTGATTCCTCGATTTTCTCAGAGAAAACAAAGAATATTATGTGTTTACATTAATTCTGATACTTCAGTTTTGGAGAAATTATCATCTCTTCGGGCGTTCGAAGGCCATAAAAATGTATTTTTGCGAGTGAAAGATCCTAAGCCGATAGAAAAATAAAAATAAATTGATGAGTTCATTGTGAAACTTGCTATATGCTTGACTTCAAGAACTTTCAAACCAAGTCCAATAATCAATACCTTCTTTAGCTTATGGTCATACCATTATCAAGTATTTCTCTAAGTTTCTCTCACGAGCTATTCTATAAGATAGGGATTTACATCATATGTTCGAGCTATTTTCACATAGATCGATAGGTGTATAAATAATCCATAAATTAGTAAAGGTTTCACATATATTTCCCACCGTTTTAGAGTGCCATCACATCATTACTTCCCTCATAAACTCTTATACATATATATAGGTTTTCACCAGTCCTTATGAAAAGATGTTACTTTAGCTGGAAATTTTGGCTGAGCGTGACTTTGGGTTAGCGTGCCAGTGAAGCTAGGCCTAACAGATGCCCAAAAAGATGGAGTGCGTTTTTGTGGCAAAGCGACGCAAACAATTAATCCTCAGATTCACAGTTTTGTGTAGGAAGTGGTGTAATTTTCATCTTTATGGTTATTAATTTTTCTCAAACTGTCCTACAGAAACTTAGAGTTTTCGAATAATTTTTTTAGCGATGTTTAAAGGTCAAATACAGCCACAGAGCGTGATTAAAATCTAAAGATATAATGAAATTGTGTGATTTTTTGTAAAGTAAAGATGATTAAGTTTTCAACAGTTTGGTCAAATGAACCTAATGAAGATTGTTTAACCCAAACGATGACCGAACAACTGATTTTCTCTTACAAAAATTTAACCTTTTCAGTCTTAGCTGAAGCTTGTTATTGTAAAGGTCTGACAGATGTGTTACATCGCCACTATTCATTTCGTGTTATGTTGAAAATATAGCTAACTTAGTTCATTCAACCCTTTCTTTCATATAGTGTTATTCAAAGGCATAAAATATTATATTTAAACTGGTATAGAACCATATAGAAAGTAATTTCGGTTATTTAAAGAATTCTACCACCTAGTAATACATTTTTAAACTAAAAGTAAACTTAATGAAGAAACTGTTTCTTTTTCCTAATACTGGTCCGGCATGGCCAGGTGGTTAAGGCGCTCGACTCCCAATCTGAGGGTCGCGGGTTCGAATCTCCGTTACACCGAACATGCTAGCCCTAAGAGTAGCCCAAGAGTTGGAGGTGGGTGATGATGACTAGCTGCCTTCTCTCTAGTCTTACACCGCTAAATTAGGGACCGCTAGCGCAGATAGCCCTCGTGTAGCTTTGCGCGAAATTCAAAAAACAAAAAAAAACAATTTTCATTATACTAAACGAAATATTTCAAGTATTTTTATACCATAGTATTAAACCAAAAGTATAACAAAGTAAGAACCTTATTTATTTTGAACGGCAAACCCCACAAGAAACAAAATAATAGTCATTATTTATGTCTTATATTAGTTGTTTCAGTTAGATGCTTCTTTATATATAAACCTAATCCGTTGACAGCTACAGATGATTTATTAGTCGGGATACTTCCAATATTCTTCCAGACTGTTCCGTGTTTCTACATGATGTGGCAAAAATCTGACGAATTTATCTCAACGCTAATATTCATATTGTATTATTGAAAGTCTGATGTGCTTGTTTTAATGCTAACTTTTAAATAACATTACTATAAAATACTACATTTCTCTGTATGACAATGATTATTGATTTTTAAATGATACCAAGAGTTTAAAGGAAGTTATTTTGAGTATAATGATTACATAATGTCTTTTACAACCATAAGTAGTTCAGTACTATCGCATAATATGTCAACCATCGTTCTATATCATCAAGTTGGCCCGGCATGGCCAGTGGTTACGGCACTTGACTTCCAATCTGAGGGTTGCGGGTTCGAATCACCCTCACACCAAACATGCTCGCCCTTTCAGCCGTGGGGTCGTTATAATGTGACGGTCAATCCCACTATTCGTTGGTAAAAGAGTAGCCCAAGAGTTGGCGGTGGGTGGTGATGACTAGCTGCCTTCCCTCTAGTCTTACACTGCTAAATTAGGGACGGCTAGCGCAGATAGCCCTCGTGTAGCTTTGCACAAAATTCAAAAACAAACTATATCAATCAACCATTGCATATTTTTCAGAGCTTTCCACTTGAAGTCCGTGAAAAACTAAAATCAAAATACCACAAGTGTGATGATCATTGAAGAAGCTGGTAAAGGCAGAAATGAAACCCGAGTTCCATGAAAAATTGATTTAAAATTAATGTGCATAGGATTATATTTTGCTATTTTATGTTGTTTAACAAGCTTGTTTTATTGATCTACTACTTGTGTGAAATATTTTATTTATGTACATAACAACTCGCATTACAGAACACCTTTCGCATGACTCTTTAACTGCAATTTTTAACATCTTTTTATGTAGAAAGGACACTTCCTTAGTCTTTTGTGTTTGTTTGTTTTTGAATTTTGCGCAAAACTACACGAGGCTATCTGCTCTAGCCGTCCCTAATTTAGCAGTGTAAGATTAGAGGGAAGGCAGCTAGTCATCACCACCCACCGCCAACTCTGGGGCTATTCTTTTACCAACGACCGTCACATTATAACGCCCCCACGTCTGAAAGGGCGAGCATGTTTCGTGGGACGGGGATTCGAACCCGCGACCCTCAGATTGCGATTCGAGCGCCTTAACCACCTGGCCATGCCGGGCACAGTCTTTTGTGAAAACTCGATCGTCAAGATTTTGGGTGTGTGTGTATGCTTGTTTCCGAATTTTATGTAAAAGTACATAATGAACATCTGTGTACAACTACCGCTAATTCTGAACTGATAGACTAGAGAGAAGGCAAGTAGTAAATAGCACTCACTAGTAACTCTTGAGTCACTCTTATCAGATCGAATAGTTGGATTTGACCGTCACTCTTATAGCGCACTCATAGTCCATGGGCAGGTCAGAGTGCGCATGTCACGACATTTTTAGAGAGTAGCGTTCAAAATTTAAATAAACTACTTTATTATCATGTTATACAAATAAACTTGCCATAAAAACGTAGTTAATAAATCAAATGTTAATGTTATGTAAGTTTTAAGTTCTTAACTTTATAAGGGAGTATTTTATAAAATCCCCAATCTCACCCTAGTAGAAGAATTGTGAAATTTGCTCTCTAGGTATCCCCTCTTCTCTAACTGATTTACCACCCCTCAGGGAAGTTCGAAATTTAACGCAAATTACTCATTATAATATTTTAACACTCAGGCAAAGCATAATTATTATAGCCTTCAATTTTATTTACTTACAGAGCCATAAAATAGAAAATCAGACTCCTCTTGCCACTCCCACCTTTCACATCCTCTCTTTCACAAATTTCCAATAGGTTTCTCTGACGTTTAATACTAAATTATTTATAACCAATAGAAATACAAAGTTTCAATCTATCAAATGTCATTTTATATTACGTTATCTTCTGTACAGAAAATTGTATATTTCGCTTCAAGTTTAACCTATATTCCCACGGGAAGCTCTGTTATTTTCTCTTCCATAACTCTATACAAGGTTGGTCAATTTGACCGACCTCATAATCACTGTAAAAAAATACGAAGAAAAACCTAAATTACCCTTTTATTCTCCGTAGAATGACTTCAAATTGTAGCATGAAACTGCATTTGTTTATCCTAAATGGCTTTAATCTCGTAAAAATATATATCCCTTTCTACCTAAATTTTATTGTTTTATTGGCCTTTGAACCTGTTTAACTAATAAATCATTCGGCGAACGTGTAGCTCACGTTACCCTATCGATTTACGTAATGCAATAATGCACGGGCGACTTGCGAGCGTACTTCGTGAAAAGTTTTGTGATTATGTTAGATTGGGTAAGATAACGAATGTTTAAATTTTAATTACTTTTATAATAATAAATACAGAATACACATGGAAAACAAGAAATATAATACTTACCTGGATCTTTTTTTTTGTGCTGTTGATTCTTAATGAAACTTAACTGTACTTTTTTATACTAATGGTACTACTACACTAAATATTTTTTTATATTAAATAATGCACTTAAGGATATAGAATAATAACATGTAAAAAGCAGACCATATCTGTTAACTATCACAATTTTTCTGGCTTTCTACCTATGCGATAAGATCCGTAAAAAATTCAGCTGAGTTCGTCGATGCAAGGTAATTTTGCGGACTTTTGACAAGAAAAGAGAATTATCTAAAGTTTTAGATACAAATGTGATATCCTATAGTGTAAAGACTTTTAGTACATACATTTCACTTATTGTGAATACATTATTTTGAAACAAGTGGATTGTGTGCTGTCATTTATTGCTCGAATTTATCACCAACAAATTACAGACACCTACCGTAAAGAATCCGGCCCCTATGAAACCTGACACTTCTAATATGTTTTGTGTATCTTCACGAAATCTGGTAAGCCTTCAGTAAGCAAAAGAATTTTATACACAAAATATTCGAAATTCTAATGAGGTATTTTCACTGAAAAGTTTTCCGTGAATATATGGAGTCAAAGTGTTGACTGCTCTGAGTGGAAAGGGATTTTCTTCTTAATTAACACCAAAAATACTTTTCTTCATCTGAAAATTGTCAGTTTTCATTTGCTTAATCTCTAAAACCCCCTAAACGAATTTCAAATGATTTTTTTCTAGTAAAATTTTATATTTTAAGAATCCAATTGACAAGACGAATTATTTTCCTCTAATCTGTTTTTTTACATATGATCAGCGACAATTTCGTCACTATAAGCTAGAAACATGAACTGTATGTTTTAAGATATTCGGGTGATTTATGGTAAATAATATCGAACTCTCCTCATGTTTGTGATTTCTGGTAAATAGTACAGAACTCTCTTCATGCTGCTAATTTGTGGTAAATAATACCGAATTCTCTTCATGCTAGTGATTTGTTGTAAATAGTACCGAACTATTTTCATGTTGGTAATTTGTGGTAAATAGTATATAACTTTCTTCATATTGGTGATTTGTGGTAAATAGTATGTAACTCTCTTCATGTTGGTAATTTGTGGTAAATAGTATATAACTTTCTTCATATTGGTGATTTGTGGTAAATAGTATGTAACTCTCTTCATGTTGGTAATTTGTGGTAAATAGTATATAACTTTCTTCATATTGGTGATTTGTGGTAAATAGTATGTAACTCTCTTCATGTTGGTAATTTGTGGTAAATAGTATATAACTTTCTTCATATTG
>NW_013669666.1:0-716 GCF_000517525.1 Limulus polyphemus
TAGATTTTTTTTCAAATTTGGTACACTGATAGAGCTTTTCAACCTACAATTAGGAGCCTCGTTTGGTGTAAAAATAAGCCACATGTATAAAGTTATTCAACAAAAACTACCCAAATTTGACGAAATTTTTACACAAGTCTAGGCAAAAAAGTCACATGAGCTATCGGTTTAACATATTTACTACAAGCTTCAACTAAGTTTGTTTGTTTGTTTTTGAATTTCGCGCAAAGCTACACGAGGGCTATCTGCGCTAGCCGTCCCTAATTTAGCAGTGATCAATTTTACTATCAAATAAAGACTAGAGGGAAGGCAGCTAGTCATCACCACCCACCGCCAACCCTTGGGCTACTCTTTTACCAACGAATAGTGGGATTGACCGTCACATTATAACGCCCCCACGGCTGAAAGGGTGAGCATGTTTGGTGTGACGGGGATTCGAACCCGCGACCGTCAGATCGTGAGTCGAGCGCCCTAACCACCTGGCCATGCCGGGCCGCTTCAACTAAGAGTAAAAATAGACCGTTTTTAGTTTTTTGTCATTCGGATAAAGATGGCTGATTTAGAGCAGCAAAACTATAAGGTGAAAGGATGTGCAGACAATTATAGTATTTTGGCACTTTTGTATGAAGTTAAAATCATAAATAATATTCAACGTTAAACTGGTACTCAATTAAAAACATTGTATTTAGGCCTATCTATGGATGACGTTGTAACGT
>NW_013669666.1:726-9495 GCF_000517525.1 Limulus polyphemus
ACGTTACAACGTCATCCATAGATAGGCCTAAATACAATGTTTTTAATTGAGTACCAGTTTAACGTTGAATATTATTTACGATTTTGATGTGCAGACACATAAGTATTAATTAGGCCAAGCAAACTAGATTTTTTCTCCTTTTAATGTTGCCAGATGAACAAAGCTTTGCCACACTTGCCTATTGAGGCCCAAGGAAAGTTCAAAAAAACGAAGCAAAGACTGTGTACAATCGTGCAGTAACTTATCTGGAGAAATGATTTTATTTCGAAGTATCTTCATTTAAGTCATTTTCATGCCTAAATTTCAAGTGAGTGTCAGCATTTGATAATTTAATGAAGCTGCGGGACCTTTTAAAATTGAGGGCTGTCGTGAATGGGATGATTTGTACAGAGTTCTGTTCTTACGAATCGCTGTTTTAGCTATAGTGGAAGATAACAGTCTCACCAAACCTGCTGATAAGGACAGTGAAAGCCTCAAATTTCTTGAAAATTACTCGGCGTGTGTTTTCTGTACCACTCAGTAATGCATTAGTGCAGCAAGTTTTCAATTTAATGGGAAATCTTTAGATTGACGAAAGTATTCGCCTAGGTGTTGAAGTTGTCAAAAGTGAGAACCGGGGGTGCTGTAGCAATTATATTAATTGTCTGGGAGGCATGCCCCCAGACCACTCTAGATTGAGCTGCTTATACTTTCATTTTCTCATTGTAAAATGAGCACCCCTATTTTGCAACTCCTTCCTACACCCCTGTGAACTTTGCATTAGATGCAACGTCGGCTATTTCTGTCTGCAATTCTACAATGTTGCCATTAAATATAAGAAATTGTTGGAAACAGCAAATACAAATTCAAGAAACTGACTCAGTTTTTGTTGTTGTTTTTTATGTATAAGGTTTCAAAACTCATGTTCACGTTCATAGTTCAGAATACAGAGTCAATGTAAGTTTGAGAAAAAGTAACCTCAATGAAAAGAGACAAAACAGCTTGGAGCTCAAAACATAATCAGGGTAAGAAAATGACATCAACCTTATATCTGCATTTCTTATCTCTTTAGATACGTGTCTGTCTTTTTATGTGTAGAATGTGCTACTGTATTGTGTTTCTTTGTTTTAGAGCAAAGCCACATTGGGCTGTCTGCTGTGTCCACCGCAGGGAATCGAACACCGGATTTTAGCATTGAAAGTCCGTAGACTTGTCGCTGTCCCACCGGTGAACATGTTACCTTAAATGGCTGTTCTAGTATATTAGTATAGTGTATTATCATACATGTCCTTCGGTGGGACAGTGATAAGTCTATGGCCTTACTATGCTAAAATCTGAGGTTTGATTCCCGCAGTATATACAGCAGGTAGCCTAATGTTGCTTTGCTCTAAAACAAATAAACAATTAGACACATATCTGTTTTGGTACCATAATACGTTGTTTGAGGTATGCGTGTATTGGGGATTGCCGA
The DNA here is from genome assembly GCF_000517525.1 of Limulus polyphemus. NCBI lineage: Eukaryota > Metazoa > Arthropoda > Merostomata > Xiphosura > Limulidae > Limulus > Limulus polyphemus. The sequence goes on from NW_013669666.1 coordinate 2,177, forward strand.
CATTTTGCATTTCAAAAGTGGTTAACGCAAAACTGGACTTTTCACAATTGGTAAAAAAGGTGTCATCAGAACCAATAAAAGTATAATGATTATAAGAGTATATGTCTAAATTATTCATTTTTTATCAAAGGTTTTTATAATTTTTTTCTTAGACTTCTTAACGTTAGATAGAGTGGTGTTATGTGAGACTTTAAATCTTTCATTTATTAATTTAAACTAAGCATAATTATATTTAATGTTTTTTTAATAATGGATAAGTAATATGAGGACTATCTATGGCAAAGATAAGTAAAATAATATTAATATTATTGGACCTATCTGTCTGTAGCTTACGTGATTTTTTTGCATAGGCGCAACAGTAACCAGATTGTTTATTTGTAGTTAAGCACAAAGCTACACTATGAGCTATACATACTGTATCATGGGTATTGAAACCCATGTTTATAGCATTATAAGTCCGCAGACTTACTGCTGTGCCACTTGGGAGGAACCAGAAAAATAATAATTTGTGTATGTTGTTTAGCAAAGCCACAAAGAAGTATCTGCTGTGTCCACCCCCTGATTTTAGCGTTGTAAATCCGTAAACTTACCGCTGCCCCACCGGGGGACGAAAAGTATAATAATATACTTAGAGTTAAATAAATAACAGTTATTAAATATAGAAGTTTCAAATAAAATACTTTTGCCTGAAAAAATTAACTTCAATGTAAAAATAAAATAAAATACTAGTCTGCCCAATCTTAGGCTTAGTTAGACCTGGCTGAGTTTCGAAAAATTACAATTTGTAATTCGAAATCTATACTGGTCACCTATCTATAGTTTTAACATTCAAAAACAACCATAAGCAGTTGCACTTGAAACCTGAAACTAATAAAAGAAATAAGAAGTATAATTTATACTTGATGTAAACCACCAGAGCTAAAAGTAAAATCTAACGTCATATTTGAATTGTTTTCTTTAGACTACATAAATAGATACATCCACAAAGTTATTTTGGGGCAATAAATATAGATTTCAAGGCGCACACATATACCTAAGCCCCCTACAGGAAACAACAGCTAGCAATATCACTTTCATATTTTCGTATCTAAATGCTTCAAACAACTTTTATTATCACTGGTGTAATTTAGAGGCGTCGGATCCTGTAGCACCCCCACTTTTACATATTTAACTTATATAGCAACTATAAATTTTGCTAATTTTCTGGGGGAATGCCCCCAGACCCCACCTAGATTGAGCTCCCTTTGGCAACACGTAAACTGCTGTTAACAGCTCCTTACAGTCTCTCATTGTAAAATCTGCATATCTAGCCAAGTACCCCATTTTGCACTCATTCCTACACCACTGTAATTAGTGATAACTCAACTATAATAAAACAAAAATTTGAGTAAAAAAGCCATACCTATTTTTTAAAATATGTCCCAACATCTCTAGTCAACAGTGTTTTTTATTGCGTTAGATTTCGTCATGCATAATAATACAAAAAATAATAACGTAAAAGAAACTTATAGTAGTGAGAGAAAGTCGTGATCAAACAGACATTGTTGATAAGACACGCATCAACAAAATCGTATAGTCCTAATTATCGTTAAGTAAATTCACAACTTTGTTAAACATAAGAAAATTGATAATAACTTCCATTAAATAATATACAATTTTGAAATAGTATAAAAGTTTATAAATGAAACAATAATTTGGCCTCAAAAAAGTAAAACTGTCCTTTTCTTAACTTCTGTAGTGTATATTGGTGTACAGAAGACATTAATACTAGAAATATACGACCTTATAACACCAAAATGTTGTTTTTTATTTAATTAGAAACTCATCGTTCTGCTTTTCAGCTTCTTCCGGAGTGTACACTCAAACAGGAGCAAGATGGCAATTGCTCGTCTAATACGAGTGTATTTATTTTTAAAAAAATTTATGATCGATGAATCAGTCATTACATATCAGAGTGTATAAAAAAGATATGATCGACAAGGAAAATATTTTCACAATGGTAAACTGTCGCTTCCAACTGGCAACAGAACGAGGAAAGTTACTGTTGTATATTTTTTTAAACAGCAGCAGACCGAATCCTAGTTGAATGATTCCAGCATTAGTTATTGGGATACAATTATCTTCAACCGCATATCATAGGATAGACATTAAAAAAAAATAGTATTGAAGTCAACAACCAATCGGAATATGTCTCATTTTAAATGTAAACAGCTGAACGTGTCTTCGATAGAGCTTATAAACTGTTGGCAGTGGTTGACTGGAAATGGCTGAGGCGGTTGAGGGATCGCTATATAAAAATGTGAAGAAAAGCGCAAGAGACACTTCAACTTTCTTCACAATAAAGGTGCTTTATAATGGTATAAGGAATATTTTTGAGGTATTGGAAGGGGGTTTCTAGTTCTTCTGGAAGTGTGAACAATATCCAGAGACTCTGAATGTTACTTTAGACCAAGCCCACTTCATGTATAATGTTGAATTGTTAGGCCAGTGATACAAAGTTCTTCCAAGATAATACTTTACTAATCCACAGTGGTCGTGTTGCCCAAAATTGTTTCAAAAAGTATGATGATGGCTTCGTTTATTTATTTTAAATATATTACGCATCTTAAAACAATTAAGCACTGTTTGTTAGTAAAAAGAGTAGCTCAAGAGTTGGTGGTGGGTGGTGTTGACAAGCTGCCCTTTCTCTAGTGTATCTGCTAAATTAGAGACAGCTAGCACAGATAACCCTCGAGTAAGTAGCTTTGCGCGAAATTCAAAAACAAACACACTGTTAGATTAAAATAAATAGAATTAAATAAATTTGATAATACTACTTGACATAAATGTTTAGAGAAAAAATATCATTACATTTTATGTAATGCACACACGTATTAAAGTATAGAGAACAAATTAAATATAAAAGTAGTTAAACATAATAAGGAAAAAATCTCCAATACGACAAACGATTTTCATTGATACTATTGGAAGACAAAGTGCCAAGGATAAAAATCAAAAGTGTTATCAAAAGTGTTTTTCTCGCTGTTGTATCCAGTGGTACTTCAGGATAGGTAACTGATTACAAGGCAGAAATGTGAAAGGATATAGCTCATGTTCAAATGTTGAGAGACAGGTTTCTCACTGTTACCATTAACTGTGTGATGATTATGTTCTCTACAAAAACGAGGATTATTCATTCTGGCAGGCTCTATGTTTGTTCGTCTTTAATCACATATCCGTTTAACAAAAAAACAAGCTAACAAATAATGCTTAAAATACAAAGATATACGAAATTAGTAGCAACTGTATTTTTTCAGTCAACTGAAAAATATACGAGACATCTGAAAAGCTGTGAACATTTCCTGTTTTGCACATTCTATTCCACGGTACCGCCATCCGTTCACAGATATACAACAGGATATGATATAAGAATCTTCTATTATAGTCTGTGAGTATTCAACTACACATACTGTTAATATTTATATGGTATACTTAAATCTATACTTTCTTAGATGTTCGAAAAGTAAAGTTCGTATACATGTACGTATAGCATTGTCATAAATGTTACCTTTGTATTAAAAGAAAATTATTTTTTTAAAGTATTCTTTTAAACATCCACAAATTACTTGAAATATACAGTTTGAATTTTTTTTAACAAAAGAGTATACGAAATACGTACCTGAATTTCGAATAATGTAATATTTTTCATACTTCGTTTACAACCTTTTCTAAGTTAAAACGACTCTATGCGAGCTCGCGTATAATATATTCGCAATGCCAACGAAAGTGCCAAAGAAAACGAGAAATGACCAGGTGGTTAAGGCGCTCGACTCACAATCTGAGGGTCGCGGGTTCGAATCCTCGTCACACCAAACATGCTCGCCCTTTCAGCCGTGGGGGCGTTATAACGTGACGGTCAATCCCACTATTCGTTGGTAAAAAGAGTTGGCGGTGAGTGGTGATGACTAGCTGCCTTCCCTCTGGTCTTACACTGCTAAATTAGGGACGACTAGCGCAGATAGCCCTCGTGTAGTTTTGCGCGAAATTAAAAAAAAACAAAATAAGAAAACGAGGACAATCTTTACAATTTAAATATAAAACAAATAATTGTCTTGTTTTGTCATTCTCTGGCACAATATTTTATACAAATACATCCAATGTGATCAAAAGTACTAACCCAACAAATTGAACTCTGGATTTGGCGACTTTTGTGATATTCTGTATAACAATTAACAACGTTCCTATATTCGTATTGCAATGTCTGCTCAGCACATGTTGTGAAAGCATGCATGGAATTGGTTCACTGCGTAGCAGAATTTTGTAACATTTTGAGTTTATTGTCATGGTAACAGGCTGTGATACTCTGGACTATTGAACTCTGTGAATATATGATGAAATGTTTTGGAAACATTATATTGTAGGGAAACAAGTTCTAAAGTTACGAAAAATACGTACTTGTATAAGTGTCATTTATAATATGGCACTTAGGAATGTCTACCATTATGCCAAAAAAAAAAGATGTTTGAATCTGGCGTGTCTTTTGTATACATGTGGCAGACTGCGTTGTTAAAAAGTTCGTTACTATCAACTTATAATCAAGCCAAGCTACATATATACACCAGAACAAAAATTACCCAGTAATTAATTAATATAACTAATTTAATATACAAAGTACTAATACAAATACTTAGAATACATTCACCCATCAGTTAGATACCCTCGCTATGAGTGATATTTTCGGTCGTAATCCCAATAATATCTTTCATGATTCGACTAGCTTATCACATGTAGGTTAGTCCTAAATCCACATGCTAAACAAACAATGCAAAATAATTGTAATAATAAGTAATATATAAAAATGTGTTGTTGGTGGATTGACCCTTTAACTAATTTGTTAGAGAATTCGCCCGGTTTCAGAGAGATCCCGAGCCCAAATGACGCAAAAATATCAGAAAGTACGTATTGTCAGTCAGCCTATTTTTACATCAATGCACAACAATGCCACAGTTATGTGTCAGGCAATAATTCTTCTATATATATCTTTTAGGAAAACTAGAGCATTTATTTACTGTATCTTATCTCTGTTATTATTGAAATTAATGTAGAGCGTATCTAATTAGAACTAAGAACCAATGTGTACATAGTTTTGTTTTGTTAAGAAAAAGAAGATCGTAGTATATTTTATTACACATACGTTTTAAGTCATTCACCTTCTCGGTGTTATACGCGAGTTTATTCACCAAAAACTATTCTTTTAGGGCAGCGTGCCTAAAAAGTAATCATTTTTCTCCCAGTTTCGGTGTTATACACCTAAATTCTGTCATTTCCTGACTAATATGGACAGATAGATAGATATAAGTCTTGTGGTCAGTTGTCTAAATGTGACAAAACGTAGTTGAAACGCTTCTAAGTTCAGGATGAAAAGTTAGCCCTAAAATTACCAATGGAGCATATGTGGTTTTATTCGCTTTTTAAATACATTCTGTTAAATTATTTGTGTTACCGAACTACTTTTGGATCCACGACTTTGTTGGTTACAGGGTTTGTAATAATATAAAAGTCACATCAAAAATACTATCAATATTACAGTTAATCTCACTCATTACTTTTGGGTTCCGTTATTTAATTTTACATAGAAAATGAATAATTTAACTCTTTTTATTATTTTTGTTGTTATTTAAACGGTTTGTTTGTTTGGAATTAAGCAAAAAGCTACACAATGGGCTATCTCTGCTCTGCCCACTATCGAAACCCGGTTTCTAGCGTTGTAAGTTCGCAGACATGCTGCTGTGCCACTGGGGGCATATTTAAACGGAGTGTTATTACAAGTAAAAACATAAAATTACTTCATATATATGTGGACCCTGCCGTTGTGAACGGTACAAGAACAAGTCAGTAACTTCAGGGTTGATAAAACTGTTTTCAGACTTATTGTACAACTATGATACATTGTTTGTTTTACAAAACAATCTGACTAAGCCGTGTTTCTTCAGCTTTAAATATCGACGAAGGTATTTGTTACTATGTCAGTTGAACATTGAAGTTATTCTGAACTCAGTATATATATATAAATATTGCAAAAGTATTTACTCCCTTGCAAAGTTTCTACATTTTGTTGCCATCTGAGCTTAAAATCGTGAAACTTTCAAATGGGACTTTATATTTAGAGTTTACACAATCTACTCCAAACTGAGAAAGATTTTAAAAAAACGCTCATATTATGTAAGTTAGACTTTTCAAAGAAAATTCGAATATTTTCAATTGCAGAAGTATACAATCTCTTTGCTATGGCAATTCTAAATCAGTTCAGGTGCGAAAGATTAGTTTGAAAGGTCACAAAATTAATGTAATGGTCTCTGTCTGTGTGTAATGTGAGTGGTTTAACATGATTTCAGAGTAAATGCATCTGTTCAGGCCACAACTTGCATAGTCATACAAGAAACCAACCATAAAGACCAAGGAGCTTTTCAAACAAGTCAGGGATGAAGTGGTAGAGAAGCGCAGATAAGGAAAAGGTTACAAGAAAATTTCAAAATCGCTGATTATCCCTTTGAGTACGGTGAAGTTCATCATTAAGAAGTGGAGTGTGCTTCATACCACCCAGTCATTACTCAGATCATGCCGCCCTTCTAAACTAAGCAGCGGCAAGCAGGAAACTCGTTAGGGATGCCACTATGAAGCCAACAGTGACTTTGAAAGAACTGCAAAGTTCCATGTCTGAGATGGGAGTCAGTGTTCATACACTAACAATATCCCGGTCTCTACACAAAGCTGGTCTGTATGGGCGAGTGGCAAGAAAGAAGCCATTACTGAAAAAGAATCATCTTAAATCTCGTATGTAAAACATGTAAATGATACTGCAGACACGCGGTAGAAAGCCTAAAATTAAGCATTTTGGTCTAAATTCAAAGCATTACGGCTGACGCAAGCTCAACACAGCACATCAACAAGTCAACACTATCCCAACTGTCAAACATGGTGGAAGCATCGTGTTATGGGGAAGCTTTTCATCAGCAGACACTGGGAAGCTCGTCAGGATTGAGGGGAAGAGTAGAGGAGAATCCTAGAGGAAAACCTGCTTGAGTCGAAAATTCACATTTCAGCGGAACAATGACCCGAAGCACAAAGCCAAAGTCACATTGGAGTGGTTTCAAAAGAATAAAGTGGATGTCCTGGAGTGGCCCAGTCAATGTCCTGACTTGAACCCAGTGGAAAATTTATGGCGAGGCTTGAAGATTGCAGTCTATTGAGAACGCCAGGAGGAATGGACAAAAATTACACTATCCCATTGTGCAAAGCTGGTAGAGTTTGTTTGTTTGTTTGTTTGTTTTTGAATTTCG
>NW_013669666.1:10465-15345 GCF_000517525.1 Limulus polyphemus
TTTAAGATGAGGTGGTTAGCTAGTGGGTTTGGTGTGTTCTAATCCGGCAAAATGGCTAATCCGGCACCCTCCAGGTCCCGATGATGCCGGATTAGTGATAGTCCACCTGTATATGAAAAACAAAATGCGTAGATTCACATCATAGCGCTCGTTTCTGTTACATTAACTTGTTAGAAGTGCATCAGACTTCTCTGTTTTGCCTCCGGGAGTCCGTGTAGTAAAATTTAAATGAAATGCTATAAAATAAAACTGAAAGAAAGAAGCTATCCTACCGTGTGTATGAACCTGTAAGAGATGCTAGAAGCAACACAGCCGAATAAAGATGAATTATTTAGCATCTCGTCGCAGTTTTAAAACATAAGAGCAATTCTACTGATAGCAGAAGTACTGGAGTTTGTTGTATTCTAAATAGTAAGTACACCAAGCAGTTTCTTTAAAGTCGTTATTATTTATTAAATATATAAAGCCAGAGTTTTATAATGTGCTGCTGAAAACTCAACAATTGTGTGCCACGGAAAATAAATTCTCACTGGGGGGCGAACTTCATAGCCACCCTGTACGTCTACTAGTGTGCAATCCGGTCTAACATCTTCCAATATACTTGGGTAATGCTGTCAGTTACTGCACTCGTAGTTTACAAATGGTTAACAAACATCACAACCTTACAGAAAAATGTAATTTTAAAGACAAGTTAATAACGGTATATAATAATCAATATAAGGTTTTTAAACTCTCAGACTCAATTTTAAACAACAATTATGCGGTGACAGAACAATTAATTTTGTGTAATTTACGATCTTCTTGCCAAAAAAAAAGGAAAAAAGAGTAATTATTCGATTGCACAACACATAAGTATCCTAGCAATATCAGTATACTAAGCAATGTTTTTATATTCCCGGATCCAGTGATCTACGCACTAAACATTTGTGGATGTGGTTTTCCTTCTAAGAAACACCTACACCATTTAGCTGTCTTGCCTGTCAATATACACAGACGTGACTGAGCAAAAAACACTGAAGAAGACAGCTATGAGTGAATGCTGGATGGAAACAGACATGTGCACTTGGCGCAAACACAATATAAGCATGTTGTAAGATACAATTATATCGCATATATATATACATGTATAGGCATTGTTTAATACAACGATAAACTATTGAAAAATGGGGGGTGTCCTATGTATTAGTTTGGGCCTGACAATTTGCAACAAAATAAGCAGAAATGTATAGTACGTATATCTGTTCCATGTTTATAATTTTTTTTATAGCAGTGCATCTCCACATAACTAATATAAGTGTGTGATACAAAAGCAGACTCCTTGCAATTTTACTACTGTCACCTAACATGAATTTCCTGGACTTCATGCGTTTCAACATTTACTAGTCTGGTTGGATTTCTCATGTTTTTCTTTGTTCTGACTAACCCTTCAAAACTGGTTTCTTTTCAGCAGAGTTACACCTGTTTAGTTCTCAAGAACATTATTTGAGTTCGTTATGGGCCACCTGTGAATTTCAAATTATCAGTAGGTGGCTGCGTCTTTTCCCTGGTGCCAACGTCTACCGTTACCTTTCATTAAAAATGGTATACATACACTTAATATACATGTATTCTTCACTCAACCCTAAGTGGCTCAGCGATAAGCTGTAGGGCTTATAATGCTAAAATGTTTGGTTCGATCCCTGTGGTGGACACAGTACAGATAGCCCATGTTCGGATTTTTGCCTAACAATAAATAAACAAAACCTGCATTCCTCTACCGGCCAGGCAGTTTTAGTGTAATCCATCAATTGTTGGTAATGGCTTCTGCCTTAATTTTCAATTTCAAACATCAGCTGATGATGATAAAATTTTCGTTCATCAGTTATTAATTTGTCATTATCAATTATGGATTAATTATCACCTAAAATGATATAAACATCAGTTTTTCAATAGAAAATTTCATCGTTCAGAAAACAAAGATTACAATTTTCTCAAACTATAAGTCATGTGGTATTTACCAAAACTTGGAAAGTGGGGGTCTTGCTTCTATTTACTATACCTTTTCTAAGCCATCAAGTTACAGATAAACAACTAAAGACCAAATTATTAAATCAAGTAGACAAGAAACGTCAACTCTGTATGATGAAGGTCTAGAATCAAAGGATCAATTTGATAATTGTTTACTCAGAATAGGAAGGGTAAACCACAAGACAGAAGACGTTTTAATTGCAACTTAATAGGGCATACAATCAGAAAGTAGAAAAACAAAAACATTAATTATTCAAGTATCTACTTAAGATGGAAGAAGAACACCGTAAGGTAGAAGATGTTTCAATTGCAAGATAAAGGGAGATATTACCAGGAGCTGCAGAAGAAAAAAAAAGGCCTTTGAGAAAGAAAAACTGCTTCCAAAGGATGACAGGAAAAGGAAACTGTTATAAATGTGGAAAACATGGACATTAAGTCCGACACCGTGACGAATCAACTATTGATGATAATCAAAAAAGACGATATTCTGAATAAGCATTATCTAGAGAAACAAGTATTCGAGTCAACAGCTTCGTAGCTTTGCAACATGTTGATTGACATTGGTTTTACAGCTACCATTGTTCATCCTGATCTAGTAATAAAAGTGATAAATTGGCCACGAGTTTCAGTAAGAAAAAAGTTGAAATTACCCCCGTTGTGGAATGTACACGATATTATGTGTAAACACAAATGTGAGATTAGACTTGCTCCAAACATTGTTAACAGTCTGTGTCCAGAAAATCCATGTGGACTATACAATAATTACACCACAAGAAGTTGAACTGTCGGTGAGAGAAGGATTTGTTTGTTTTTGAATTTCGCGCAAAGCTACACGAGGGCTATCTGCGCTAGCCGTCCCTAATTTAGCAGTGTAAGACTAGAGGGAAGGCAGCTAGTCATCACCGCCAACTCCTGGGCTAGTGAGATTGACCGTCACATTATAACGCCCCCACGGCTGAAAGGGCGAGCATGTTTGGTGTGACGGGGATTCGAACCCGCGACCCTCAGATTGCGAGTCGAGCGTCCTAACACCTGGCCATGCCGGGCCGAGAGAAGGAAGTTCTTAACCTAGTTTGTAGAACTTTTAATCTTACATTTTTCTCTCTCTCTTTCTATTTTTTTCAATGAACAATCCAAACGAACACGTGCAACAATAGAAAGGATTACAACTATATAACTGCATGTTAATTCTTAATATATACATATACTTACACACATATATATCAAAAAACGCTAAATTCCACTATATAAATTTGCACGGTAAATCTCGGTATAAATTTAAAATCATAAATATGAATTTTTAAATCTGAATTATAAAGTTCAAGCGATAACAATTGAAAATGTTGTTAGTAAAATGCTGATATCAATATTTAAGGAGCCTGGCGTGCATAGTGGTTATTATTCGGGACCGTGGTTCCCAGTGTCCATGCTTCTCGTCCCGTTGCGGTCACAATTCACATTTTCTGAACGTTGAGTGTGTTATAGGAGTGACAGCGAAGTCTGAATATTTGGGTATAGTAGTCCAAGAGTTTGTGGTTGATGCTGTTGACTTAACTAACTGCCTTCCTTTCAATCTATGAAGTCAAAATTAGGAATGGCTAGCGCAGTTAGCAATGTTACCGCTTTGCGCAAACATACAAAACAAAATATTCAAATCCATACACTCTTTTTCCAATACTCATCTGTAAATTTCACGCTAAATCTGGATAGCAGTTCTTATATTGGCATAGTTAATATTTGTATTAATTTAGAAATCTGTATAATTATTCCATATATTAATTTATATACCAACGCGAAAATTCCAGTTTCAATTTAAAAGTAAAAGATATATAAATAATCTATATGTATTTATTCTTGTGGTATTCGAACATCAGAACCAGTTCGGCAAAAAATGTATTACGAAATGAAACTTTGATTGGACGACATATTTGACAATAAACAAAAACATTTTACTTCGTTGACAAAATGAATAGATGTTAAAACAACATTTTGTTTGTTTGTTGTTAAGCATAAAGCAACACAATGGGTCATCTATGCTCTGCCCACCACACATTTCGAAACCCAGTTTTTAGTTATAAGCCTTTAAACTTAGGGCTGAGGCACTGGGAGAGAGGGGTGAACAACAACATTTTGATTCAGTGGACGCTTTACACGACACGAAAGATGAATGAACTGTCTGGTCAATGTTTACTCTAGTCTCAAAGTTTGTTCTAAAATCTGAATTAGAATAGAATCAACCACAATACAGTTACTCGAATAAGGTCAACTCTCCGAGTGCATTTGTCACCTACACACTCTTATGTGTCAGAAAACCTCACAACTGTAAGCCAAACGGAATCCTCCAGTAACACTCCAATAATGGGGAGATCTAGAAAAACCAAAAGTAACGTTCTAATATAACATGTGACTGAAAAATAAGGTCAGCGCAGTTTAACCCTATGACTACCGGCTACTAACTTTCTTAGTAGGCAATGCAAGTCTTGCTATATTTCATTCCAACAATAAAACTAGTGGACGAATATTTTCGAAAATTCATAAATACTTTGACAAATGTAGGTAGTTTAAGAAACATAAAGCCTATTACTTTTAATAAATTTAGTTTTTCTGCATTATGATCTTCAATATCTTGGAAAATTACATTAGGAAATCGTATTTGTAAGAAATGATTACAATATTTATATTTGCTACAGATTTGAACTTATTACTTTTAATGTTTTAGTACATTATTTTGAAATCCCCAAAAAATTGTATCCTCCATAAAATGCAAATTTTATCTATTTTTAATTTTTTAATAATCACGTGTACGTCTTATGGTTTCAAGTAATATACAGACCCGTAAATAATATTTGTAAATAAACCTAAACAATAAATGA
>NW_013669666.1:16234-18089 GCF_000517525.1 Limulus polyphemus
TCTCCCGACAATTCATGAAGGTTCGAGAAGGACGTGGCGTGATACTAGTCACGTGACCTCGCTGACGCAACAATATCAAATCAAAGCCGTCAAGTAATTAAGTCGTTGTTCTTCTCTTCCACAAGGTATTTTTTAAACGTATAATATTTCTACTTTGGTTTTAAATATTGAATGGGATTTCATAAAACCGAGCCAATTTTACCACATTAAGTTGCAGTTCTTTTTTCTTTTAGAACTGAAAAAAAAACATTGATAAAACTATAAGTAAAAAGACAAGTTATAGATCAGTTATTTAATTATTATACTGTTTGAAAAAGAGGGTCTTTAAATTCTAAACGTACATTGCAAATGCAAATTAAAACATTAAATGATATACAAGCGTTATATTTGGGCGCAACAATCCAGAGTGGCATTTCGCCTTTTGAGGATTCGAGCCATTAGAGTTCCTAGTCTTCTTATTGGAAGAAATATGTCATATGTTGTACTATGCTGCTACTACAAAGGGATCGCAAATTTAGAGAAAAAAAAATCTATTACGTCTTTTACATACTGACATTGTAATGTTAAAAATGATATTGTTACGTCTCCGTTTGTTAATTAACTTTCCGTAACTTCGTTCCGACGAAACTTAAGCAACACAAGTTCTTTCTTAATAAAACTGGTTTATTATTTCCGAATATAACTTTACCAATACACTCAACTTCGACAATCGCGCTAAACAAATGCTGTAACGTCTCTCGTGCTCTCTAACTGCAGTTCAATTACTCACTGTCTACACACACATTACATTCCCCTCTTTTATATACCAGCCTACCCTATATCTAGTAATTACTAGAGCATTCGCCAAAGTACATGATAGTTCTAGAAACGTTGCGTCACAGTAGTCATGTGACTCGCTGACGCAACAATATGTTTAACAGTCTCATTAGTTTAATTTGATCATTCAGAATTAGATTACTTATGAAACTCTAAGAATCCCTCTCAGTAGCACTTCCTGTGATAAGCTTAAAAGGCTTATAACTAAAACTCTAGGTTCGATCCCTGCATTGGACACACTACAGATAGCCCATTGTGCAGCTTTGCACTTAGCAAGAAGCACGCAAACCATCACAAAAAAAAATGATTTATTCGTGAGACTTGTATATAGCGATGATTGATATTATCTTATCATAGTGGTTTTGCTTTGTGATACTTAAAATGTATAGTTCTCGCACCAAATAAAGTTTAATCTCCAAAGATCATACTATTGTTAAAGGAAAACACAGACAGTTTTATTATTATTGTATTGGAGTAATTGGGGAAAAAAATTATTATACGACAACTTTGATGAAGAATAATTTATAGTTGCTTGATAAAATTATAACACGTTCCAACGCCACAGTCTAGAAAAATATATTTTAGTGAAGGAGGTATTACTTGTAACATGTGCTTCAGATGTAATTTCATCCAATATGACCCAATTAATCGGTGGCCCAAAAAAAGGCTGTTACTACGGTTTCACATTGGCGCCCCCAGTGGAATGTCTGCGGACTTATACCGCTAGAAACCGGGTTTCAATACCGGGGTGGGCAGAGCACAGAGAGCCCTTTGTGTTTAATAATAAACAACAACAAAAATCGCTCTGGCAGGTTCCCCGATGGATTGGCAGTAAATTTACGCTAACATCTGGGGCTCGATTCTCCGCAGTGGATTGTTTGTTTGTTTTAAATTTCGCGCAAAGCTACACGAGGGCTATCTGCACTAGCCGACCCTAATTTAGCAGTGTAAGACTAGAGGGAAGGCAGCTAGTCATCACCACCCACCGCCAACTACTTGGGCTACTCTTTTACCACGAATAGTGGTATTGACCGTCTAC
>NW_013669666.1:18110-20587 GCF_000517525.1 Limulus polyphemus
GCATGTTTGGTGGGAAGGGGATTCGAACCCGCGACCCTCATATTGCGAGTCGAGCGCCCTAACCACCTGGCCATGCCGGGCCTCTCCGCAATGGACAGAGCACAGAAGATAATCCACTGTGCAGCTCTGCATTTAAGCAACAACAACAACACTTTAGCAGAGCTTGGCAGGATACATACAATACAACAAATCTAGCTGCTGCTTAAGCCTACTTTTATCCTCTCAAGTGAAGTTAACCCAGTTATTACACTTGTTTTCCCAGATTAGGCTCCGACTATAGTAGAACAACATAATGAGCCATGAACTACTAAGATGTATTTCAACTCACAATGTTTGTTTGTTTGTTTGTAATTAAGCACAAAGCTACACAATCTGTGCTCTACCCACCACGGGTATTGAAACCCGGTTTCTAGTGTTGTAAGTCTGCAAACATGCCGCTGTGCCACTGGGTGGCGACTCACAATGTTAACGATGCAAGTTAATAATTTATAAACCAATGTTTATTGTACTGTGAGGGCCACTCACACGCACAATATTAACTTTCGGAATAGCTGATATTATGAATGTTTTTATCTCGGAGTAAGCTGGATGGAGATTATACCCCTTTCACCTGGCTATAAGTTATGTTTTAAGGCTGGATCTTGCTTCTTTGGTTAGTTATCTAAAAGGGCTTACACTTAAAAGCAAGAAAGGATTTTTCTTTTATCTTTAAAGAAAGATTATTAAGCCTTTACATTTTATTGTATCTATGTATGTTTATAGTTAAACAAAAAGCTACACATTGGGCTATGTGTGCTCTGCCCATTACGAGTATCGAAATCCGGTTTCTAGCGTTGTAAATCCGCAGACATACCACTGTGCCACTGGGGGGGGGGCTACATTTTGTTCACTTATATAGCATTGCTATGGTAACTTCTTTTGCTTCGGCTTTTATCTTTCTTTTTAAATATTATTATTAACTTTAGAAATTATTAAACTTTTCCTGTTTAAATTTGGAACTTTGGAATCTGTAACTTTCACAATTTGTTAAGAGTTTCTTATTTTGTGAAGCGTAACCATGGCAAAAATGTGTTTAGTACATTTCAGAAAAGATGTAAAAGAGAAAAAAATAAACGGCCATTCGTGTTGCTTTTAATATTATGACGCAATATGTTAATTGTTACAATTTTATAACTTACAAACTGATTTCAATATCAGAAATATTAGTTTTAACATTTTTCGCACTTAAGATCACAGAAATAAGAACTAAACCACACATTACAACTTCTGACAGTTTTTTTTTCTAAAGTATAAAAAATCAAAAACACTGAAATGAATATACTAACCTGAAATAATATTAATTCCTCGTGAAACAGCACACATGCACGCGGCAACGTTACTATGACTCCCTCCAGTATTATCATCACCCAGACAGAAATAAGAAAGCAAATCGTCAAACCTCGAAAACCTTTGCAAGTATATGTAAATATCAAAGTTAAAAAGGTGAAACACGATTTAGAAAAGTGAACCAATAAGCCTACGCCTTACCTACCTTGACCGAGTATTCGGTGTGCGCACATTGGACTCTTAACTTGTTCGAGTCAGTAGAACTATAAGCAGCGTATAACTTACAAGGCCAGTTAAAAACGCACTTGAAAAAAAAAGAAAGTTTATCAAACATATTAGTCCCCCCCCCCCCTGTTTTGGTACAAATGCCCGTTAGTATGATGAAGGTCATCTTCTTGGAAGCGTTAGGGAATTTTTTTCTCCACCAATGTACAAGCGCTGTTTGAATTGAAATTTACATTAAACTTAAAAACCTGCTTACGTTTGCATTAAAGCAACAGCAGGAAACAAGATTTTTTGTAATGTTAAGTCAGTTGTGTAAACTTTAATACACACAATGGAATGTGTCAGCAAAGGTTTAATTTTACTTTCGCCTACGCCGAGACGTACGAATACAAGTTAAACGATGCATAGCTTTCAAAATTAGGTGATGTCAAAGTGTCATGTTAGAAATATAAATCAAGAAATAAGTCCCTCGAGCTCGGTAGTGTCCAGTTTGGCCCGTCGACTAGAGAATAAATTGTCTTGGAACTGAATCAATTTAAAAACTCAACGATTCTCGAGCTCGGTAGTGTCCAGTTTGGCCCGTCGACTAGAGAATAAATTGTCTTGGAACTGAATCAATTTAAAAACTCAACGATTACACCTTTCCTCGCAAGGCGTCGCAAAGAAGCTTTAAAGTAGCTGCACGTTGAGGTAAATTATTATTGGTTGTTAGTATTTCGTAATTTAAAACGTGATAGTAATGCACAAATTATTATTGGTTGTTAGTATTCCGTAATTTAAAACGTGATAGTAATGCACAAATTATTATTGGTTGTTAGTATTCCGTAATTTAAAACGTGATAGTAATGCACAAATTATTATTGGTTGTTAGTATTCCGTAATTTAAAAACGTGATAGTAATGCACAAATTATTATTGGTTGTTAGT
>NW_013669666.1:21587-23903 GCF_000517525.1 Limulus polyphemus
GTTAGTATTCCGTAATTTAAAACGTGATAGTAGTGCACAAATTATTATTGGTTGTTAGTATTCCGTAATTTAAAACGTGATAGTAGTGCACAAATTATTATTGGTTGTTAGTATTCCGTAATTTAAAACGTGATAGTAATGCACAACTGTAAGTCCGAAGTTCAGTGTGTTATAAAACTACGATAGAAAGGAAGCACATGCTTCAACTGTGTATAAGTTTTGAAGTATTATTTAAATCCACTATTACTTGCGTTCAATACAGTTTTTTTTTAGCATGACTTTTCATGGGCGTTTCACAAACAGCATTTCATGTTGAAGGACCAAATACAGACTTTAGTAAAAAGCTACAAATGTGTGTGTCTATATATATATATATATATATAAAGGCATAATATCTTCAAAAATATGTTTAATACATTCACTCAGTTTCAATAGAGAATGATCAACTGAAATACTGTTGTAAAATCAAATTTTATACGTATTGTATATAAACTATAACAATTCCCAAATCTGCAATTAGCTGATAAGAATGGTGGAATATTTCCCTAATTTTACCACACATTGATGGTTATTAATATTTGGATTGTTCAATTGGGTAATTAAACAGATTGAATGTTTTTGGGCTTTTGTTATACTTGGCCTTGTTGACGTTGACCATCATTAAATCTGCTATCTTAAAAAATGTTTCATGGTAGTAGTAGTTTCGTATGGTGTTTGTCCGGGAGTAGGACTAACGTCCTAGTTCGGACACCGGGTGAATATGTTTCGGTGTGACGAGGTTTCGAACTTGCGACCCTGAGATTGCCCTAACCACCTGCCGTGCCGGGCCATGGTTCAGGGTCATACATCGCTGAATGAAATCTTTGTGGTTGCGAAGAATCTAAGTATCAGTAATCTGACTCGGTTGTTTTTCGTTTTATAACAAGTGTCACTTGTTAACTATAATTTCCATTTTTCTATTTAAAAATATTTATTATCAAAAGTATAAAAAAAACAAATTCACTAGTTTGTTTGAAGTTAAGCACAAAGCTACACAATTGGCTATCTGTGCTCTGCCCACCACGGGTATCGAAACCCGGATTCTAGCGTTCTAAGTCCGCAGACATACCGCTGTGCCACTGGGGGGGGGGGCAAATTCACTAGTAAACTTGAACTATGCAGTTAGTAAAAATCTCTTGAAAACTTGCATAAATCTCCAAAGCAACAAAATAATAAATTGGAAATTTGCATTAAAAGAGCAGAATGATCATGACTCAAGCTTTAATCTAGGTTCTCTTGTGTCATTGTCTTCACAGTCCTATGAATGCGAAAAACGTTATTTGTAAAATAACCTTCTTGTAGACTCTTATGTATACAGTGAAATAATTATCAAAGTAGATCCCATACTTTGGTGACATCTTTACATGATGTTAAATTAGATCAGGTTCAATTCATTTTTTTTGTAATTATATATGTATCTTTATGGTCTCTGATGTATCATCGCGCTTTAGACACAATGTCAAAATAATGTCAAATAATTTTACTTAAAGGCTCAGCAACAGGAGGGTGGATTTTGTTTGTTTGTTTGAAGTTAAGCACAAAGCTACACAATGGGCTATCTGTGCTCTGCCCACCACGGGTATCGAAACCCGGATTCTAGCGTTGTAAGTCCGAAGACATACCGCTGCGCCACTGGGGGGCAGGAGGGTGGAATGGAAGAGATTGATATCTTTTCTAACTGGAAAATAGGAGCTGTGAACATTGAACAATAATATAAAATTACGTTACTGTATAAAACGCTGTTGTTAACATATTGTCTATGATATTATATATTTCTTTTTAATGTGTGTTTTTTTTTCTTTTTTCATTTAAGTTTTACATAAGAAAAACCTTTTAATAATCGTACCAATAAAATATACTTGTCATATTCTTAAGTATATTAAGATAAAAAAATTGGGAATTTAAAAATCTGCAAATAGGGAATGTAAAAGAAGTAAGCAAACAAGGCTGGAGATACTGTAGATATTATTTACTCAGACTACAAAATTTAATTTTAGGTAACAGCACGGAGCCAAAATGGGGGTTTCTAGTTTGGGTAAATAATATGTACAGTATCTCCAGCCGTAGTTCCTAACTTTTTATTTATCTTGTTTGCTTGGTTTTTTTTTCTTATGTTCAACTATTGGCCAAGGATTACTTGATATGGTAGCTAACTTTATACACCATAATGATAATAAACCTAGCTAGTAGCTAGCTTATACGGTTCATGATGATTTACTGTGGCTATTGACTATTTGATCGTATTAGTTCGAGATGTAAAAATGTTAAGCTGCAGCT
>NW_013669666.1:24957-31501 GCF_000517525.1 Limulus polyphemus
ACAACCCTCATTAAGCGCGTATAAAATTCTACCAGTAGAAAAGTAGTCTTTTCAAGAAGAAAATATACGTTAAATATCACTTTAAATAAACTTCCGTGTCTTTTAAATGAATTATTCTACAATGTGTGTAATAAAATTTAATACTATGTGTATTGAGTTTTTTACTCCTTCACTTCATACATAATATTGGCTTCCAATAGACACCGATTGTATAGTGTACAAAGCATTGAGTATCTATATGTGACAATCATCTAATGCTCATTTATTATTGGCTCGTAATTCTTTTTTCACCCTGTACTTAAGCTGTTTAAAGGAACATCAGATATCTGTGCAAAAGCTAACCTCAAGGGGTAATGATAACATCGTTTACACTAGGATTAGGTTTTTAGCTTATGTTATATATTGAAAAAACAAATCGACTTTTCAATAACCTACGACCTTCGCAACACCTTATTTAGTATTCTACAAAAGGGTTTTGGTACAATATACTAAGCAGATTAGGTTGTAGGCTGACAAGAGAATACTATTAAGAATTACAAACGGGCCATTTTGAACGGATTTTCTTTTCCTTATAAGTCTAGCATGCGTGTTTTTTGTGCATTTTTATATGTGTTGTGACGGATTTGTTATTATATAGTTATTTTACTATCGACGTTTGTTTAGATTAAATTTATATTTAGAAACATACATAGCTTATAGTGTTAAATATGTATTGCAAAACTGTCGCCTATTCTCCAAAGTTGTAGAAGATTCTCGAGAGTAAGAATCAACATTATATGTATGTACGTAAACGCTTAAATATAGCTTTGTATTGTTACGTAATCTGAATTTTCTAGACAGCCTCCACACGCCTATAAATATAACCAACGCGACGCACCAAAAAGGTAGTATCTATTATTAGTTTGCTATAGTCAGTATGCTATAAACTCCGGAAGCTATAAGTATAACTGTGATTGTTATAACGCTTATAAATCGAAAAACTTCAAATATTTGACCAGGAGCATTTACAAAGTTCGAACATTACAAACCATTTAACTTCAGTGGATTCTCATCGGACATAAGTATTTTTACGAAAACATTACCTAACGTCACCGGTGGAAAACTCGACGTGTGTGGCTGGTGAATAACGAAAGACAAAGCTAACTAGCTCCCTGTTAAGTGGATTATACCTACGTCAACTCGTAATTAACTCGCTCATCGTGAACCCTCGATAAAATATCGAAGAAATTTCAGACTAGAAAAAAAAGAGTTTATAATGCTTGTAAGTTTATGAAACTTTTGTTTATAAATCCTTGTTTGTAATAACAATTATTGTAAATTGTATTGTTATTTGTATATTAAAACATCTTTATGTTAAAAAAGAAATCTGTTTGTATCAATCTTGTTGGCAAATATCATAAATTGGAGGTATATCGGCATGTATTTAAATACTAAATCCAAAGTATAATTTAACTACTAAATTTAAATTATCGGTTAACTCAATTTCAAACCGTTTGAAATTCTAATACGTAACAGTGTGCAGCCTTAGCAGTCAATAGTAAATATTTTAAAGTGTTGTTTGAACTGAATATTCACTATTTTTGCCCAAACGTTCTGTTAGGGTTTTGTGCAATTGCTATTAGGAACCACTATCGTGGTTCATGATAAAGTTCATTCGTTACTCTGTTTATATTAGCTTAAACAACAAGTACCATTTTTGTTTTGTGGAATACAGTTTAGAGAAGTTAAAGGTGAGTCACGTTATGATAGTTCTTGAGTAACTTGATTCCTTACTCCTCAGTTATCAAGTGCATCTTTCCACATGTGAAGAAACCCTGTCTATCAGGTTACTGAGATGTTCAGTATTTATATCTCTTTCTCTTTTAATATTTCTTTAATTTTTATTCTTTACTTTTTGGCAGTAGTTGTAGAACATACAAAGATCGTGTATTATTAAATAGAAATAAAGGTCCGAAGAATATTTATTCAAAAATGTGGGGTGACTGTCTTTAAAAAGTTCACGCGGGAATTGTAAACCTGTATATAGGTCACATGTCCTATTTACCAACAAGAGGGAATCCATACTAGCCGCGGCACTTGAAATTCTTTTAGGTAGGATTAGAGTAAATTAATCTATGATGCCTTTGTTTCCCTTTTTATTAGCTATATTTTTGTTCGCGAGCAATACCTAGCGTATCAGGATCTGTACCAGCCTACCCTCAAATTGAAATTCTTTTAGGCAGGGTTAGAATAAATTGATCTATGAGACCTTGGATGTGGTCAAATACATCAAACGAAAGGGCGTGACCTCCTGAGTCGAAAACTGTAATTAGATTTCAAATCCGTCAAAAGATGACGGAGCTATGAGCTAAAATTCTGTACTTGAAGAAAATAACAACAAAACTCGGAGCCGTTCTATGAGCCGCTCATCCGAGGATAAAAGAAATATATAAATGAGACCTTGGATGTGGTCAAAGACATCAAACGAAAGGGCGTGACCTCCTGAGTCGAAAACTGTAATTAGATTTCAAATCCGTCATAAGATGACGGAGCTATGAGCTAAAATTCTGTACTTGAAGAAAATAACAACAAAACTCGGAGCCGTTCTATGAGCCGCTCATCCGAGGATAAAAAAATATATAAATAAGACACGATTATGTCTTGCAACTCACTCCTGAAGATGGCGTTGCAACGTAAACATGTAGTCAACTTTTTAGTGGTCATAGATTGGCTTTAATTAAAATGTTTTTAAATGTATACCTATTTTAAGGTTATGTGTTATTTATTATTTTAACATTATACACAAGTGTCAAGAAGGAATAACTTCTTAACCATTTAACGTTTTATCATAAATCCATTGGGAAAGCTGGCGTATAATCAAATAATATTTATAAATTATTGTTTGTAATAACTATTATTGTAAATTGTATTGTTGTGTGTATATTAAAAATATTTGTGTTAAAAAAGAAAACTGTGTGTATCAATCTTGTTGGCAAATATCATAAACTGACTATATGTCGGCTTGTACTTAACTACTAAATCCAAAGTACAGTTTAACTACTAAATTTAAAGTATCATTTAGCTCGGTTACAGACCATTTGAAATTTTAATACGTAGAAATGAGAAAATAGAATAAAAATATAGCCGATGAAGAGCATCAATTCGCCACATGTGGCTAGCAGCGAACGTATTGAACAGCACTGAACAAAAAAGGCGGAAGGACTGTCGACTCGTTCATTGTGGGTACACGTGCTAGTCTTCTTCTTATGTTGCAAGAATGTTTCTGGAATATGTACAGGAGACTTTGGGCTAGTCATTCAATTACAGTCAATAAGATTAGGCACTCAATTATAACCATTAGGATGGCTTTACGACTACAGGTTACAACGATGCACGCTGATGGAAGCCTTAATCCAAATGTATAATATTCTTATTTTCCAAGGTGCGGAGTGCATTTATGTGTCGTGATTTGTGTAGTAGGTCACACAGGTTATAGTGAATGTACTTTTTGGTATACATAGCACACTTCCCATGTCAGCCTCTCTATATATTGATATCGATACAGCTAGAAGCACGGCAGTGACTCCCCCTACCGCCAAATAAGTGGCAATAAGAAACTATAAAAAATACCACAGATTATACGAAAACGGCCAATCCAAATAACTGAAAAATGTTGATTCCTTATACAAATCTAGAGGAGAGCCAAAACACTGACACATCATTTAATAGTAAGTATACCAAATATCGCTCGCCATTTCTGGATGTCACTGAGCTGCAAAATATCATAACCGCCAGTGAATCACTTAATGACATGATTTTTTGGCAGTTTCAGGTTTCCTTCATGACAGAGCCAACTTTCACAACTAATAATATACTAGTTGGTTCGACTGAAAGGATTTTACCTGTAAGGAATCTTGTTGGGTTGTACTGAAACTTCCATAAAAAATACTAACGAAGGTGGCCAGGTGCGGGTCGCGGGTTCGAATCCCCGTCACACCAAACATGCTCGTCCTTTCAGTCCAGGGGGCGTTATAATATGACGGTCAATCCCACTATTCGTTGGTAAAAGAGTAGCCCAAGAGTTGGCGGTGGGTGGTGATGACTAGCTGCCTTTCATCTAGTCTTACACTGCTAAATTAGGGACGGCTAGCGCAGATAGCCCTCGTGTAGCTTTGCGCGAAATTCAAAAACAACAGCAACAACAAAAAAAACTAACGAAGGTCTTTCACTGGCTAGGGCACTCGACTCGCAATCTATGGGTCGCAGGTTCGAACCCCACTACCGAACATGTTCACCCTCTGAGATGCGGGGACGATATTATGTAATGGTCAATCCCACTGTTCAATTAAAATAACCCAAGAATTCGCGGTGAATGATATTGACTAGCTGTTTCCCTCTAGTCTGTGAATTCTAAATTAGAGACGGCTATCGCAGATAGCCCTCGAGTAGCTTTGCATTAAATTTAAGAAACGACAAAACAAACAAATCGTTCTTTCATAGTTTTATTGAAACGCTGGCTTGAATTTTGCTCATTCCCATTTTTCACGTTTTTACAATTTTCTTTTCGTCTGCACGGGATACTTTCACATTCTTTAAAAAACACAGATCTGTAGTAATTAAACTTTTAGTAAAAGAAAAGACAACATATGTATATAATTAGATAATGGAAAATACTGGTAATGCTCAACTGATTTTGTGAATGCATTGGCCTTATTGCCCTTTTACACCTCATCAGTTTGTGAGTTGTGGATCTGTCTGTCTGTTTAATGAACTCAAAAAATAAATGCCAATGACTGCTGTTGTTTTAAAACCGTACCACTGTATTTCGTTGCACAAAAGATTAAAATTTTCACCATTTTTACTTATTTGACTTGCCTCACTTTATGCCCCCCAGTAGCGTGCTCTGCCCACCACGGGTATCGAAACCCGAATTCTAGCGTTGTAAGTCCCCAGACATACCGCTGTAGATAGCCCATCGTGCAGCTTTGTGCTTAATTACAAACAAACAAGATTCTCCCTCTACACAGAGACAGTTGGTTTTTATAATACTAAGGACATTTTAGGGTTAAGAATTTCTTGAAAATAGGCTTAGCTATTTTCAAAGCATAAGTTTGGCTTCTTTTTAAACTAGAAAAAATATATATAGAATTATCCCATTTCGAAATGAAAGTTGGGGATCATTATCTAGTTTTTTAAAAACTCCATAATCTTTAGCTTCCCTTTGCTAACTTACATTACAGGTATATTTCAACTTACTTTAAATAACAGTAATATATCATCAAAGTTACATCTCTTAAGTGGAAGGAAGTTTTTTTTAAAGTACCGTATCTATTTCATTTATCAACGAATTACAATCTCTATAATGAAAAACATAAAATGTGCGAAAGCTTATTAAAAAGCTTAATTTTGCTTGATAATGTCACGTCAGATCTTATCGTGCTTAAAATGTTTCTAGTGATGACAGCCAATTATGGAAAGGTCAGTCATGAATTGATTGGACGTAATGCGAACTAAGTACTTATATAAATATAAGAGCTGAATGCATATTACGACATTTATAAAAAAAAGTGTTTAAAAACAAATAATGATTTTTTATAAACAAAACCTTTTAGGGGAGAAAAGTACACCAGTCTGTTTCTCCAAAACTTTATATTTATATGCGTCTCTAGGCTTAAGAAGCTTTTAGGCTTAAGAATTATTGGTTCTAAATAGAACATAGTTGTATGAGTGTAAATTCAACGTTTTTCGTATATAAACTATTCATCGAACATAGCATGCATTCTGGAGTACGGATATCCATTTCTGGAAGTGAAACAAATGTTCCGAAAATTCAAATTATATAAAATACCCTCTAGTATCTAGTACGTTATCTCAAATGTTCATCTTTGTTTTGTCAGCCTCCTACTCCCAGTGGCTAAAAACCGGGTTTCGATACCCGTCGTAGGCATAGCACAGATAGTTGATTGTATAGCTTTGGGCTTAACAATAAAACTAACAAACGAACCTGTTTTATCAGTGTTGAACGTTCACGGATAACATTGAATAAAGTATATCACGTAATGCAGTAAAGAGTGGGCGGTGGGTGATGATGACTAGCTGCCTTCCCTCTACCCTTTCACTGCTATGTTAGCTTAGATAGCCCACGTGTAGCTTTGCGCGAATTTCAAAACAATCATACGCAATCATATGGTCATCGTATGTTTTAATCTTTTATCCAAAGGCACCAAACATGCCACATATTCCTGGAAAAAGAAAATGTTACGTTTCTTTTGTGTATCACCAGTTTTATAAGAAATACTTTCGGTTTCCCGCCATTTTTGACGGTTTGTTACGTTAGCAGTAATACATAACTTCAAGTAACTGATCGCGTGACAACATAACACTGATCCTAATTTGAAATTGAATTAAAGAGGAAACGAAGTTACAGAAATGTGAAATTAAAACTGAATCAGCTCTGTGCTTCTTCACCCAGTCAGTTATCCAAAAACACCAACATTTTCCGCGCTGTCATAAAAGTGAGAGAGAGAGAGGGGGGGGGGGGAGGTGTGTGTGTGTGTGTGTGTGT